>NC_060287.1:21091131-21159634 GCF_021613505.1 Equus quagga
TTATCACGCACTGGAAAATAAGGATAAAAGTAATCTCTTAAAGATGAGGAGGACAAGAATTATCCACTTGAGAAGAGTGGTAAAATTTTGAAATAGCCAGACAAGTGGGAAATACATTTTACAAAGGGCGATATTATAGGATTTTTAGAGGAAAGCTAAAATTGAATATCATAAATTTGAAGTGGCAGAAATCCACAAAATTATACAATTTTCTTAAGCAACCTTCAGAAGATGGGAATTGGAATAAAAATACCATTTGTAAAAGTAATCCATGGTTGTGTTTTGCATAACAGGGACATCGAAGAACAATGGGCTTAGGAAGTCAAAGTCTATATAGAGAAAGATTGTAGAACCAGACCAGAAACTCAAGTTGGTTCAGAAAAAGAAATAAAGTAGTAAACATAAAGAAAAGCCAATAGACGTTAAAAGAGAAAGGGGCCAAGGAATTAATGATCAGAGTGGGGCTAAAATGTCTGTATGGTGGACAGGCCTGCCCTTAATATGCGAAGAGGCCCAGGGCAAGAATAAAAGAGCCTGATAGAGGAGGAAAGGGAAAGGATGTGGGCTCTGGGTGGGTTAGTTTTCATTTGAAAGGCATGCTCCCTGATGAGTCCTTTAGTATCTCTAGGAATTGGCTAGCCCTGGGAGGGGTAGTCTCCCCAGAATCAGTAAGGTCTCAGACATCAAAACATCAGAATAAAAACACATGTTTAATACGAAAGGACAGCAAACAAATAACAAGAAAAATGGGAGTAAAACCAGGAGGATGTGGTCTGGAAGCCAAAGCAGAGATTTTTTTCAAGACAAAAGGAGAAGTCAACAATGTTAGGTGTGCTTAGGGTCAGTTACGATAAGGATTGATATAGTTGTACTAAATTTTCCAACAGAAGGATGATTTTGATCTGTTGAGATCATTATGAATGGAATCACAGAGAGCAACTCTGATTTCTAAGGACCGGGAAATGAGGAAGTAGAAACAGTGAGCATGGGTTCTTTCAATGTGAAAATTCTAGCCTGGTCGGCAAGGGAAGAGATTGTTAGCTAGAAGACCCCTCCATGTCCAGGAAAGGGTTCTTTAATTTGTCCATTAAATTTTGTATTTACTTTTTTAGAAGACAGAGATGTAAACATGCATAAAAGCTTAAAGAAGGGAAGATGCTTGTGGGAGTAATAAGTTAAATACACCTAAAGGCAATAATTGATTTTCCTCTGAAAATGTGGGAAGCAAGGAGTGAAGAGCACAGACAGAAAAATGAGCTTTCTGCACCGCAGGGGGAAAATGATTTTTTCTATTAGGAAATAAGGAAGAAAGATGGAGTGAAAATCCATATAAATTTGTACCTTTGGGGACAGGAAGCTGAGGGAGATGTTTTCTGATGATTTCTGTTTTATTCCAATTTTTTTCTAAGAAGTGGATGAGTTCATTTGATAACAATAAAACAGGAGAAGAAAGGATTTGAAATGTAAGGAGAGTTCCAAAGTTGGAAATAGCTGTGTGGAGATTGGAAGAGAGAGCCAATTAGAGAAATAAGTCCTAAAAAGAGTGAGGTGAGGGATTATCTAAAATATGCGGTGGATATATTTTGAATTTTATTGTAAGTTTCTTCTGCCTCTTAGACGATAAAAATAAGTGAACTGAGAACATATGGTTCCAAAGGAAGCAGTGCATAAGAGTTTCTCATGATAACTTTGTGGAAAAGATTCTATATTTCTACAGGAATGGGTGGCTAATGAAGAAGAATATAGGATAGAGCTGAAAGGTATTTCCTCAGGATAAATCCTAACAACTGACAACATATGTAACTGCTCATATCAAACACAAGAAGTTAGAAACTTCTTTGAAACTATACATCACATATCTAGGCTTACGGTGATTCAATTATATGGGTTGATTCTTTTATCCATTTGTACCTGTCATGGCAGGTGGTTTTCATGGCACTCTGAAAAAGGGAAGGAAATTGAACATCCAAACCAAATTTGCAATAGTCAAGTTTTAGCAAGTTTGATAAATTCTGCACAAAATTGACCAAAAGATTGTGTTATGTTTGCAAAAGGCTTACAGTCTTACATAAAATTTAACAGAAGCACAGGGTTATCACCTCTCCGTTCTTATGACTAAATCTTTCTTTTACCAGATGTTCAAGACGAATGGAGGCCTGAGAGCCCATGCTGCAAAAATACGCATTAGTACAGGTTTGTTTTTGTTTTTGTTTGTTTTTTTTAAAAAGACAGCTTCTCTTTCAGTGGTCACTTCTCTTTGAGAAGTCAATAAATAAAATGCGTATCTTCACTCTTTCCCAAGTGGAGTATAGGAATTTCCAACTGTCACAAATTGAATTCAACAATTAGACACTATCTTGATGCTGTGGAGACATAAGATGACAAACCACAAAAAAACTAATTGTCAATTCTGGAGACAGCGGTGTGTATATCTCACACAGTGACTACTATAATTCAGCCTTATAACACAGTGATTAAAAACATGAACTCTAGAATCACATATATCTAATTGGTGGCACCCTCTTCAAACTGTGTGAATTGGGGTAAGTTATTTATACTTCCTCAGTTTTAGGTTTTCTTTTCTATGAAATGAACAGGATGATGCTTACTTACCTTTGTGAAGTGCCAATAAATGGTCAGAGTCAAGGTGCTTATTACGATCTCCATCACATATTAGCCATTAACAAACCGAAAGTGAAGCTGTGTATAAGAGTGTTGAAGACATTAATTCAGACTAAAGATAATGGGGCACAGGAAGAAAGGCTGTCTCCTTCACTGATCTCCACTCCCAGCTAAGGCCAAGTACAAAATCTGAGTCACCTCCAGTCAAAAAACTTACATTAAAAAAATCCATTTTAAAGCTGGCGTCAGCATCACCACATTGAAAAATAAATTCCATGATGCAGGTCATCCCTCTGAGAGAGGCTTTCCATTTTGGGAGCTACATATATTAGATTTTGCTATCAGAAAATCCCCCACCTCCAAACATCTAAATTACATCAGCTATAATCTGATTTCTCTGAATTTACTTTAACAGCAACAAAGACTATGTTTCCGTCTTCAGCGCTTATATCACCACCATGACAAATACCAATAGAAAAAAATAATACTCTCTTGGATTTAGGCTCAAACTTATAACACCTCTCTTTGGGTTCATGACCTAATAGGAAACTCGTGAATATAAATTCACCCACAAATAAATCCATCACCGCAACAAAGTATCCCTTCCAAATGAACCTGCCCAGGTTAAAAACAAAATAAAAAGAAATATTTAGTCTCAGCTATTCTTTTTGAAACTCCCTCAGATATATCTTGAACAACAATGTGCACACAATTAGTATTAACATTTGTGTAAGAAATAAGCAGCAATTTGCAATAAACCAAGAATGGTTCATTAATATTGCCTGTTTTCTTGGTCAGTTTTAAGAAAACATGCAAATTGTCTGGGTGTAGTGTGTTAAAATAAGAAACATCCTTGGTTAATATCTAGCATGAATGTACTATAGGGTTCTAAAACTATTGTTCTGAAATCATTTTGTCCAGGTAAGCATTATTATCCCCATTTTACTGTTGAGGAAATTCATCCATGGGCACAGAGCCATCAGTGAAAGAACTAGGTCCTAGCCCTACTCTGAACCTCAGGCTTTCACTACACCATCATACCTCTTAAAATGAGAGCAATTAGGAAACTGCTGCCTCAATATTTCTCTGCTGGGCTTTGAGGAATGTACCTGAGGTGTATGCAAAGAACAAAAAGCCTCAGAAAGATACAGAACTCACTCGACCCTCAGCGTATACCCTTGTGTAACGCAGTGTCATATAGCAGAACCAAAGGCCTGTTATCAAAATAAGAGACAGATGTGGTGGTCTTACAACCAATATTACAAAAATGGCTATATTTATGTGGAGGCAGAAGTGTGAGTGTCTGTATGCGTGTGTGCATATGTATGCTATTTAATAAAATTAGAAACCTGCATAGGAGTGTGTGGTAATAATCTCATTTTTTGCAAAATTTCATATATATGTGCTTATAAAAGCACATATAGATATCTGCTTACACAGGAAAAACTTGAAAAGTAGACACCAAACGTTAACACATAATTACTATGAGGAATGAAATATGGAATTTTCTCTTTTAATATACACATTTCAGAAATATTTAACTTATTTTTGCAATACAAATATATGCTTTATCATAGTAAGGACAAAAACCTGTCTATACTGTGTAATATGTTAACTTTAATCCTGAGGGGACTCTATGATGTATCTATTATTCTCATCTCCATTTTGCAATTGCAAAAATGAGGACTCAGAAACATTAAGTTCCCAAATTCACAAAACTATTAAGTGGCAAAGCTAGAATTTTAACCCAGGTCAAAAGCTTATCTATTTCTCATGGTCTTCACTTGATCCAAAAGAACATACATTCCTTTATCTGATTTCCTTATTGTTTCAAATTCAGGGTTAGTTTTTATTAAGTATAGGTAGCTATACTTAAGATATAGAAAACAGGAATGGTTGATTCACCTCAAGCAAACCCTGTCTTAGCATACAGCTAGTGTATAAAATTGCTCTAATGGATGTTTAGGTAGATATTAAATAAAAATCGTAAAAATAAGCTTGTAAACCCAAATTTTCTGAGCTAAAAGAAGTCATAGTTAAACTAAAACTTAAATGGATGTTTTGGTCTTCAGGAAGTAAAAAGAGCAATGGAAAGAGCTAAAGTGTGAGTAAAGACAAATGAACATTGAATGATATCTAATTGGCTTTAAAATTTATGTGGAGTTAATTTACACAAATATAATAGCATTAATTAGGGAGAGAGAGAGTTAAACTGGTCAATGTTTCTTTTATTTTCCAAGAAAAAGATAAAAGTACCAATTAATATTAGACTTCATTGAAATTTGAAAATAAGTGAATAGAAAATATTAACTTTGCAAATGGTGTCTATATGTACCTTATAATATAGCTTCATACTTTATAATGCAAAATGTGACAAGAATACACAGAGAAATCAACAAAATAAAAATCACTGTGAGAGAACATCTCTCTCAGTAACTACTAGAGAGTCAATTAATGAAGATATAGAAAATGTGAACAATTTGATCAGCAAACTCTCTCTAAAAGATATATACAGAATATCATTCTTCAATGTAGGGTGCATATTAGTTTCAAGAAAATGTGGAACATTTACAAAACTTGACTCTATTTGGGGGCACACAGGAAATCTCAGCAAATTTCAAAGAACCTGCTTCATATACAGTAAGTACTCCACCACAATATATTTGTTAGATTTAGTAACAAATGGAAAACTATATAGAAAGTTCAAATATTTCTATGTTTGGACATGAAAAAAAATACTTCTAAGTAACCCATATATCAAAAAAATACAGTTATCAATAGAAAATGCTTTGAATTTAATGATTGTACATATCAGAAATTGTGAGATGCAACTAAAACTATGTTTAGAGTAAAAAATACAGCTAATATATAGTACTCAAAAAGGGAGAAAAGTTGAAAAGTAGCTATCTTGAGAAGTTAAAGAACAAAAAACCCCAGCAAGCTGAATTAAGAGACTATAAAAAGGAGAAAGTAGCAGTTAGTGTAGAGATTAATAAAATAGGAATTAAGTGCATAAAAGAGAAAATGAAAGGGCCAGGCCCATGGCGTAGTTGTTAAGTTCATGTACTCCACTGCAGCAGCCCGGGTCCGAGGTTTTGGATCCCGGCACAGACCTACACTACTTGTCAGCCACGCTGTGGTGGCAACCCAGGTATAAAGTAGAGGAATATTGGCACAGACATTAGCACAGGACTAATCTTCCTCAGCAAAAAAAAAGAGAGAGAGAGAATGAATAAGTCAAATGTTGAGGTTTTTAAAAAATTAATACAAATGACAGGTCATTCTGAAACAGATCAAGATAAAAAGAGAGATGGGAAAAATAAACATTATCAGTAATAAAAATGGAGAATTTGTGACAGGTACCTCAGTTGTTATAAATATAAAAAATAAAATGATTTTAAATAAAATATATATAACAGTAAAAAGTATTAAAATAATATTAATAATAACATTATTTAACAATATAACCTTAGGCCAATATGTGAAAAATTTTAGACAGACAAATTCTTATAAAAATAAAATGTGCCAAAATGAAGGAATAGAAAAATCTTAATATTTTAATAAATATTAAAGTTTAATATGCAATAAAATGCTTCCCAGCAACAAAATATTAGATATAGTAAACCTTATACCTGAATTCAACGGAAGAAAAACAAAAATGAGAAAAAATGCTAATCTTATAAAAGTTTTTCCATAGACTATTAAAAAAAGGGACCACTCTGCAACTATTTTTATGATGCCAGCATCTTATCAGAATTAAAACCTGATAAATATTTGACAAGAAAAATCGTGGACTACTTTCACCAGAAATCCTAAGCAAAATATTAGCAAACTAATTTAGCAGTATGTATAAATAAAAACAGATCCTAACCAAACTGCATTTATTACGAGAATATAGGATATATTGAACCCTTGAGAATCAATCAGTTTAATTCATTAACTTACTAGAAAGGGAAAATCTTACATTCATCTCAATGGATGCAGAAAAATGTAAAACTCAACATCTATCAATATGATTATGATGATGATGATGATGCACTGTGCAAAACAGAAATTTCAGGAAACTTCCTTGATTTAATAAAAGATATTTTTTATAAACTCACTCAATCCAAAATGATGACTTTTTTCTTTTAATAACAGAAGTGAAACAAGGATGCCTGTTATGTTCACTTCTAAAGAGTCCTGGCAAACAAAAAAATAAAGATAGACTTTATTTATTTATAAAAAGAAGTAACATTTTTTAATTATATTGTTTATTTATTTATAAAAGAAGTAATAAAAATGTCATTATCTTCAGAAAATATAGAAAGATTTTAAATAATTGTGAAGCAAATTATTAGAACTCTTAAGTGGGCATGATAATTTGACTGGAAAAGTGATTCATACTCAAAACACATTTGTATACACTAGCAATAAACAGTTATAAAATAAAATTTTAAAAATACACACTTCAGTATGCACAGTAACATATTAAATAATTATAAATGTCTACAAATGCTACACAAAACTACTAGAAAACTAAAAAATATTCATGAAAGAGATTAAAAAAGAACTAAATAGAAGATGAAAGAAACCTTAGAAATCAGTTAAGATCTAATAGTTCTCAATTTGGTATCAGCACCTCCATCTCTAAACACACACATACACAATTTGATATTGTTTTGAAACTATATATTAGAGCTTATGCTTCTTAAATTCTAACTTGCATATAAAACACCTTGGGAAATTGTTATTTGGATATTCTAATTCAGCAGGTCTGATGTGGGGCCTGAAATCTTACATTTCTAACAAGTTCCCTGGTACTTATGCTTCTGGTTTGACGGCCACAATTTGAATAGCAAAGTGGTAGAGTTTTTATTAGCATAATCCCGACAGTGCTGGTGGCATTCGGTGGACAGGAGCCAGGGATACTGAACTTTGTACAGTCTTTGGGGTCAGAACCAAACAATAAAGAATTGTTCCATTCAAAACACTAATAGTACACCAGTTGAGACACACCTGTAGACTGACAATCTCAACAGAAAGATGAAAAAGTGATACCCAGAAATGCAAACCGATTTGACTAAGATCACAAGCTGAGTCAATTGCACACTCCAAGACCAGAACCCAGGGCTCTTACTTTGCATACCAGTGATCCTTCTGTAAAAGAAAAATTGCACCAGACACATTACACGTGGCAAAGAGGACTTTATTCACCATCATTGCAATAGGAGCCAAGACTTTCAATGGGAGAGAGACTGAACTCAACTCTGCTGAAACAAAAGGTGGGATGGTTTTTAAACACTGGGGTGGGCTAAAGGAAAAGTACTAGAGAATGTTAGCAGGGAGATTGGTCAATGTGATTGGGCCATCAGTGTTTGCCAATTGTGGCTTATTGAAGTTGGACTCCTTCCCTTCCACAGAGACTGGGACATAGGGACCTTATCTTGGTTACATTTCAAAGGGATGGCTCCCAGCTGCTTGAAGAAGATGTTCCTTGGTTGTGGGAAGTTTTATATCTCAAAGAATCAGAGAAAGAACTTACAATCTGCAAGTTTTCAAAGCAAATGCTCTAAGCAAAGGGAATTCAAGCCCTATAGTTAGGAAGAAGCCTATCCAAATTTAACCAAGCTGAGGGAACGTATGGCCCTCTTGGCCAGTATCACCATTCAAAAAACTGCCTTCTTAATTACTTTCTCTCTCTTACTTTTGTCTTTTCTCCCTTCTTCCCCTACTCACTCCCTTTCTTCTTTTCCCCTTTTTAAATTCCTCCATTGCTTGCTTGCTTGCTTTTTTCCTCTGTCTTTCCTTTCTTCCTCTCCTGACTTTCGAATACACACACACACACACACACACACACACACACACTTTTCTTCACTCAAGAAAGAGAAGAAATGCCATTCTCTTATACAGAAAAGGAGATGTCATTCGATATCAAAAGACAGGTAATTGGTTTGTATGATACTCAATTGCGATTGCAGTTAATGAAATGGAGGAAATCATTCTAAAATCTAGATTACAGCTCTATACTCAAACTCTTCCAACGTTCTCCTCCCCTTTTCTCTCATGTCACCCTGCCAAATTCAAAGCTTAGTCCCAGAATACATGGTACAACATCTGTGGTGGTCTCCACTGAGATTTATTTAGCTGGATTTTCATTAAAATAGCAACTGAATTGACTCAATAAAATGTTGCTTATCTTAATAAAGCTCTTTAGAGCTTTGCAAATTTGCATTTAATACTCTTTAGTGTCATTACAGCATTAATAATCTATGCCTAAAGAGCAATAAAAAAACTTTATACTTTCCATTTAATAGAGGTAGCTACATAACCCTCCATTTTTATGCAACTTAAGCTTTTAAAATACCAGACAGAAGCTAAAGGGAGAAGATTCATATGCGCAATGTGGTCAACTCTCAATAAAATTGCTTACTGAGGCTGAATGAATCTGAGACTTCTGAAATTTGCCTCTCCACATTATTCTGCCCAGAAAAATAATCCACATCTGTTGTCTCCATCCTGTAACATGGAACTTCAACATCTCCTTAAGAAAGAATTGCTTCTAATTTCCTTCGAATATCTTCATTGATAATGAGAATGAGATAGAAAGAGAGCAAAGAGAGGTGGGGGTGGATGTGGAAGTAAATGAAATGAAACATTGGCTCCTGCTCTTAGACAAGTCTTTCTGAACCATGTGCTTAAACAGATCATTAAAGGAAATGACAAAATGTAATCAATGACTTCTGATGCCTGAATTCCACCTTCCATCTCATTTCTCCTGGCACAGTCTACTTGAATTTATAGAATAAATGAAAAGAAAAGAAGATATTGCCAACTATTTCAAACCCAGATTTCAAATAACCACACTTGGTCCCCCATTTCCAAAAACAAATGCACTGAAGGAACGGTGTAGTAATTTAGATCTACAGAGTAGACCAATATGCCATCAGAAAGGCTGAAGCAAGAGGTCTTACACGGGAATAAGCTTTTAAAGATGTTTCATAGAGTAAAGAAAAAAAACAATTCCAGGAAATATCTGTGATTTTTCCCAGCTGCAGAACACAATGCAGTGAGAGAGTCATTGACATTTTCTGTAGTTTAAGATCTCTTCAGATGAAAATCAAAGTGAGGGGGAAGGGAAGCATACAAATGATGAGACACTCAGACCTCTGCATTTTTCAAGGGTGTGTGTGCTGCAGTGTAGTACTTGTCAGCCTTCCTGGGGCTGCTTTAAAGAGTCAGCTTCTCAGATTTCCTATGAGATCAAGGCTGATTTTTCCAATATTAAGATGCCTACTGAAAACAGAGACAAACACCCACAGAATCCCATCTCCAGCAAATCAGCCAGAATCATCTGTCAGTAAAACAGAACACAGACATTAAGAGAGAATCAGAAAACAAAAATCGGAAGAGGAATACATCAAAATCGAACCAGAAAAATGAAAGAATGATTTTACATGCAGAAAAGGAGGCCAGCAGAGATGTGCATTGAAAGCGTGTGAGCTGAATGATAAAGATCTTCAAGTAAAGTGAGAATGTGAGTGAACAGCACATCTACAGACTGACTACAAACGAGCAAAGGCAAAAACAGCTTCAAATGATTCAGGGGATTTAACTTCTTTTAGGCCAATTCCCTCATGTCATTTATCAATTAATTTAGATACAAGTTCAGCAAAATTATATTGCTTTGATTTATGCTGTAATATTTATTTTGTGCTGTTGATCTTTGCACTATTAAAACATTTACTTATGAGCCCCGGTGGCCTAATGGTTAAGTTCAGCACACTCGGCTTCTGTCACCCAGGTTTGGTTCTTGGGTGTGGACTTACACCACTTGTCTGTCAGTGACCATGACATGGTGGTAGCTCACATACAAAAAGAGGAAGATTGGCAACAGATGTTAGCTCAGGGTGAATCTTCCTCAGCAAAAAAAAAAAAACACAAAACAACAACAAAAAATATTTACTTACGTTGTAATATTTACTGGGCACTGTTAGTATTTCTAGTGATATGTTGAAGCAGAGGATCCTCAAAGTGTCTGCCTAGCAGGATTTCAGAATTGTCATGGCCCAATGAATGATATGTGAATGCCATTTTCCTCATTTTTAATGGGGGAGTTTATGATGACTCTTTTCTATCAGAATATACGGGATGTGTGAGGGTGGCAGGTGGTGAGGGGGGTGTGACTAGGGAACAACAAATAACTTGACATTTGTTGGTTTTCTAGAACATAAGGAAATGTTGTGGAGGCTATCACAATATCCTCGATTTGGAGCCAGTGCTGTAACTGAATGAAGTTTCTCTTGGGGTGGGGGGAGGGAGGTAAGTATGAGGAGATGTGTTTTTCAAATGTGAAGGAGAGTAAACAGAACATTTGAGTCCAGAAGGGTAAGTCTGTGATAGCCTGCATACGTTTCATTTTTGTTTGTATATATTTACTTCCCATCTCTGAATATTTGTCATTGAGCAAAGACTAAATAAATTATATCATGTTATAAGTATAAAAATAAATAAAGTTTAAACTATCTCTGGAGAATAATAGAACTTTCCCTCTCGCTGGCCTCAGTTCTGGCCATATGTCATGATTTGACTGGTGAATTATGGGCAAAAATGATGTGTAGCATCTCTGTCAGATGGTAAAGAGCTGGTGAGAAGCTTGCCATGTCTTTCTTTCACTTGCTATAGAACATGGAAGCGTGGATCAAAGTCAAGCCTCCATCAACAACAGTCCTGAAGGATGATAATAAGCTGAGGCCTCTTGCTGAACCTAGACTGACATTGCACATGCAAAGAAGAACCTCTGTTTGCAAGCCAATGAGATTGCGGGGTTGTTTGTAATACAGCAAAATCTCTTATAAGCTACTTGATTCAGAAAGAGAATACAGATATATTTACCATCAACTGGAAGTGCCTTAAAAGTTGGAGAAAAGATAACCAGAGAATAAATATATAATTTACATAGTACTATTCCTTAATTCTTTTGTCCAATATCCCAAGCTTTCCAGATAATATTGGTGTGTGGATGACTTCAGCATGCACACCAGCTCAAATTGACAGTTTATCGGGATCATGCTGCCCTACCATCAGATCGTCATTGTCCTGAGGACCAAAATAATAGTAATGGGAGCCATAAGATCAGATGATCCAATCAGTGAATTTGGGGAGAAAGGCTATGGATCAGATAACTGTGAAAAATTCAAATGAAGTCATTAAAGTTTGAGTTGAGAGATAAATAATCTAAAAAAAACCACCAGAGTTTAAATGAAGTAAGGTAATATAGACAAGAATCCACAATGCCAATTTGTGAGGTGGTAAGAAAGATCAAGGTCCAGAGGTTTACAAATATATGTAGTACAAATATTTCCAGAGCACCATGGAAAGTTCTTGTTGAAGATTTTTGCAAAAGGTTGTGAGGTGTCTATCAGGGGTATTTCAATTTGAGGAAAAGACGTAGTTACTAGAAGGCAGCATCCCACGTGTCCAGTACATTGAATAAAAGAAGTCTCACTTCCATATAAATAGCAACGTCACTCTCTGTGGCTAAGGGGAGATGGTTATCTGTTCTTGAGATGAATTTCTAAGCCAAGAGAGTTGAGGCAGGAAAGTAGCATGAACCAGTCTTATGCTTCATGCAATATGGCACAGTAAAAATAGCACAAGTTTGGGTGCCAGAATGTCCTTGGTTTGAATTCAAGCTCTAAAACTGTCAACAAATATACTGAGCTTTGCAGGAAAAAAATAGCCATTTAGGATCCCTTCTGTGAAAATTTAAAATTGCTCTATGCCTCTTTTATAACTCCATACATTGTACTTGCATATTTTTTCGTATACTTTCTATTTTGTCAAATTATATAAAAAATACTTTAGTGTAAGGGGCATGTGTCCTTGATAGAGCAATAGCCATGAAGATACATCTAATTCTAGAGTAGCTCTGGAAAAATCCCAGGAATCTAATTGTCAATATACTAGTTCTAGATTATTTTGCTTTATTTACCTAATCTCTGAAGACTAAGATGTAGTTGTCTTCTAGGAAATAGAAGGTCTGCTAGGCAATTATCCATTAATTAAAGACTAATCTTAGCTTTATAGAGAAAGAAGAAATATAGTTATTGAGATAAATAGTTGCATCTAGAGTATTAAATTTGTTTCCATACAGCAAAGGCTGTGAATACACCCTGATATAGGAAAAATGATTTCTGTTGAAATAAAGGCTTCTCTTCTCTAATGAATATAGATTTCTTCAGGGCCAGACAACTGCAGCTCCCTAATTAGTTACAGAATGAAAATGAGAACGAAAGAAAGTCTGGAATTCTGACTGTTTATTTCAGTCCCTGTGCTAACTATATCTCCAGAATGGTCAAACCTATTTGTACCTATATATTAAGAAAACAGGAATTGTGCTATCCCCCACCTCCTTCTCAGGCACTAGGATGAGTAATAAACATAGCACATATAAATGCATATGTAGCGTGTACACATGGAATATGCATAGAAACGCCAAAAGGTGTAAAAGATCTTCATTTCTTTTGATAATCCTCACCTGAGATTGAGCTGAGCTAAAGATAAAATACTGGTACTAAAACCCATCCAAAAAAGTTGAGTTTTTCCAATTTGAATTTTCAAATTCTACTCACTGAAGTATTTTTTCCATATATGTACTTACCAAACCATAAAAGTTGACTCCAGAAACAGGACAAGGAAAACCTGTATATCAAAGTAATACAGATAGTTCTCAAGAAAGTGAGCAGGGAATAATTCATTCCCAATGGTCTCAGCTTAGGATGGCATGAACAGAACAACCATGGAAGTCACATTAATAACAACAAATAATCTAAGTAAAGCACTGTATGACATCTCAAGCAAATGAGAGACTGTCTGGTTGTATTTGGGTACAAGATGTTATGTGCTAACTTCTGCACCCCCTAAATTCATATGTTGGAGTTCTAACTCTCAGGGCCTCAGGATGTGATGGTATTTAGAGAGAGAGCCTGTAAGAGATAATTAAGGTAAAATGAGATCATGTGGATGGGCCCTAAACCAATGTGACTCCTGTCCTTATAAAAAGAGGAGATTAGGATACCGACATACACAGACTTAGAGGTGACCACGGGAGGTCACAGCAAGAAGATAGTCATCCGTAAGCCAAAGAGAAAGGCCTCAGAATGACATCAACCCTCCTGACACCTTGATCTCAGATGATTAGTCTCTGGAACCATGAGAAAGTAAATTTCTGTTGTTTAAGTCACCCAGTCTGTGGTCCTTCATTATGGCAGAAACTAGCAAACTAATACAGAATGTTTCTTGTCTTTTCTCAACTTTTACAGTAATTTCCCAGATGTATAATTTCTGAGTATAGCTGAATATCAACTTTTAAAACAAGGTGACATATTTGCCTTGATTTTGGTACATTTTATGTTTTATCCAATACATACATGGCACTTTAGAAAAGATTTCTTAAAGTTGAAGATTTAAATAGAGGACACCTTCCATGACAACTTGTTTAAATGTGGCAATGCAGAACATCACTTTGGTTAATGGCTCTGGTAGATTGCAAATATAGGCCCAATGTTTCATCTTCCCTGTGCTCACATCCTTTGTTGCTCCTTCCATTAAGATGCAGAATCTATATTTCCCCACCTTTGAATCTGCACTGGCCTTGTGACTTGCCTTGGCTGATGGAATACAGCAGAGACGACAGTGTGCCAATTGCCAGCCTCGGCCTCCAGAAGCCTTGTGCACTCTCTCTTGAAACTTGTGTGCTCCATGAACTTTTGTTCATGCCACTTGCCTGCTGGATGGCAAGAGACACATGGCCCTGTCATCCTCATCACAATAGACGACCACCAACCAACTAGCAGACATTTGAATTCAGCTATGTTGACTTACCAGCTCCCTTCCTCTCCACCAACCAACCACAAACCCAGCTAAGATCAAACAAGTCTGGTCCAGATCAGGAGAAATGTCCAGCAGACCTGTGGACTTGTGATCAGTAATAAATGATGGTTATTTAGTCACTGAATTTTGGGGGTATTTTGTTATATGCTAAAGGTAGATAACAGTGGAACTATTTATGGTTTTAATCTGGGATTTAACTTGTGCTTCATTCCACTTTTGGAATAGATTTTTATTGTCATCTAATTAGGCTTAAAAACCCCTGCAATCTAAGAGTCATTATCTCTAGCTATAATTATTTCTGTAGCATTACTCAGAATGTGTTACTTTAAGTGTATCCTAATCACTTATTATAGATGTGGAAGTGATGCTCAGTCACCAGATTTACTTTATTTCATCTATTCAGTTCCTTTAGCTTAAAGCATGTGGACACAAAGACACACATATCAAAAATGGAACTTAAATTACTTATTATCCGGCTCAATCTAGTGAATTACTAAGATCAATTTTTGAATAGTAATGGCTCGTGTTACAGATCTTTGTAGGTTATTTTTTCCTCTGCTAATTTACAATCAAAAGTCTCTTTAATCATGCTACTATGTACTGTGTAGTTCTCAGCAGAGTTTATTACAGATGGTTGATGGTCAACCAGTGTTTGTTTTCTGGATGTATTCATTGGAAAGAAAATTGGAGGGGAAGGACTGTAATTTCTCTTGTTTTTATCTTCCACATAATTCATCAGGACTGTGAATGCAGCAAGAATAAAGGTTTTTGAATATAAAAGCACGTGGAAGCTAATGGCATGGCTTACAAGAATGATTATTCAAGCAGGTGAGAACTATGAACACTTATTTAGCAATAACTCCTCTAAAGTAGAAGATAATGGAAGCCTGCCCCTCCCCACCATCTTGAATCTACGTTTCTTTACTTTCACTTCACTTCTAATGGTATAGACCATCAAAACCCTTGAATCTATTCTTCTTCCTTCTGTGTAATATTTGTAGCTGAAATCCTTTTGATTTGTTTTCTTCCTTGTTATTTATGGTTATCTTGAGACACAAACCTTAGCAATGGTCCTCTAGTCAGGTTTCCCAGTGAGATATGCTCAAGCTCCCTATTAATAAGCTCTATAGACACCCAAAGTTGGGCTGAGTCTTGATTCTTCTGCCATGGGTTTGATACTTGACTTCTGAGAAGCTATGGAACTACAAGTCTAGTAAACCCCACCCATGTTTTATTACTCTATCTATACAACTTAACATCAAGCTTTTTTCCCTGCTGAGAATTCCTTTTCTCCACTGATCCTGGAGTTCTTCCCTAAATATAACTTCCCTGGCTGTGCCTTGATACTCTGTGTAGCACTTGAAGCTTCCTCCAGTGGGACACCAAACATACTCCTTTTAATGATTAGTCCCTGGCTGTATTCTTTCCTAAGGCTACTCTTACAAAGTACCACAGACTGGGGTGCTTAATCAACAGACATTTATTGTCTCACAGTTCTGGAAGGTAGAAGTCCAAAATCAAGGTGTCAGCAGGGTTGGTTCCTTCTGAGGACTGTAAGGGAAGGACATGTTCCAGGTGTTAATCCTTGGCTTGTTGATCTTCTCTCTGTGCCTCTTCACATAAGGTTCCCTTTATTTGTGTCTTTGTGTCCAAATTCCCTCTTTTCCTAAGGATACCAGTCATATTGGTTTAGGGCCCACACTAATGACCTCACTTATCTTGATTGTCTCTGTAAAGACTCTATTTCCAAAAAAGTCACATCCTCAGGTCTGGGGGGTTAGTAGTCCAACATATGAATTTGGGGGGGGGGCACAGTTCAACCTGTAACAGTGGTTATAGTCTTAAACTGATGGTAGTGGTAACATGGACTTGACTTTCTCTTCTTCTTGTTATTGAGACTGAAGGACAAAAATTTACAGTAAACAGAAGCCAAATATAATCTAAGGATTTAATGGTGAAAAAATGTCACTGTCCGCCACCCAACTTCTACTTTGTCATCTTGATATGCAAAACAGCTGTACAGTTTGGTTTGGTTTTGATGACTGGAATGCTAATCAGGTGGTTAAGAAAATTAAAGTAGAGCAAAAAGGTTCATAAGCAGAATATTTAAGATCACAGAAATAAATAAAATTTTTTGACATTGACTGTTTCAATAAATTTTTTAATTTAGAGTTTTTTAGGTTTACAGATAAGTTGCAAGAATGATATGGATGTTTCCCCTATACCCCTCACCTGGATTCCCATATTGTTAATATGTTGTATGAATTAGTATGAACATTTAGTACAACATTTTTTGTAACTAAAAACCCAACTTTAGTAAAATACTATTAACTAAAGTCTACACTTAATTTGTATTTCACTAGTTTTCTCTAACAACTATCTTCTGTTCTAGGATCTTATCCAGGATTCCACTTAGTCATCACACTTAGCTGCCAGGTCTCCTTATTCTCACCTAGTCTGTGACTCTTTCCCAGACTTTCCGTGATTTTCTTGACTTTAACAGTTTTGAAGAGTCCTGGTGAGTTATTTTGAAGAATATCCCTTTATTTGGGCTCTCCTGATGTTTCTCTCATGATCAGACTGGTGTTATGGGTTTGGGGGACAAATTCCACACAGGGGAAGTGCCCTTTTTGTCACATCGTATCATCTGTATTTGCTATCAACATGACTTATCACTGATGGTGTTAACCTTGATCACCCGTCTAAGGTAGTGTTGGCCAGGTTTCTCTAGTGTAAAGTTCCTTTTCTCTCCCTTTTTCATGCTACTACTCAGAATTAAGTCAATAAGTGTGACCCACCCTCAAGGTGGGGAGTGGTCACACTAATTTTTAAAAGATGCTTATTTTTTCCTCCAAGACATTTTTAGTTCTAGATGGACCTTTCTCTTCCATACTAAAGTGAAAAGAAAGGCTGGGCTTTTTAGTTCTTCATTCAATTAATACTACTCAGAAATATATAAAAATAAGCAAATAACTTGGTGATTCTAGCAAAAGAACATTCCTGCAGAATCCAGAATAAATACACAGAAATATATTAAGTTCCTCTATTTTCCATACATCTTTTCTCTTGAATATTGAACATTTTATAGCACTTGCTAAGCAATCAGCAGCTTTTAGCTCTTTGGTAGAAATCACTCCCGGGCTGAGCTACAGAAGTTCAACATTCTAAGCTATTAACAACTTTTCCAAAGGACTGTCTTTCCCTGACAGAGTCAGAGTAGGTAAGTAAGCAGTAACGCAATTTTGCCTCGAGTAACATGAAGGAGGGCTTTTTCTCAACCTTCACTACACTTTTAACCTAAACCTAAATACAATGATGCATATTTGCAGTTAACAACAGGCCTGGTTTTTGTCAAAGTAGAAAAGATATCTTTCCCTTGCATCAATAATTCAGCTTTGCTATCAAAAAGTAGAGTGGCTTCGAGATGCAAATCTTTTCATCTTCTAATTAGTCTAATTGAAGAAAAAAACTTAATTAGTTTTAGCAAAATTTTGGTGGATATCTTGCCAAATTGAAATAGTCAACAGTAAACAATCCATGTCACTTAAAGGGCAAATTTGATTAAAAAGCTGAGACTACAATGTGCAACTAATTCATTCTGTTCAGCTTACCCCAAGGCTCCTTTCATTATGGAGGTACCTCCCAAGATTACAGCTGCTGTTCATGGTCTTAGTCTCTGAACAAAGGCAATGGCTCTGAGATAGCTGGTGCTTGGAATATGGGAGCGATGCTGACGTAAGGATAGCCAATCTATAAGTTGCCTAGTCGTCTAAAGCCCTAATTCCTCAGTCTGACAGAGATAATGATGAGCAACATATCAATTAGATTATCTCTGAAAGATTAGATGTGAAATAGAATCAAAATTTTACTTGGAAGGTGAAATACAAAGAGAAGCCAAGAACAAGAAGAGTTAAGTCATGTTTATAATGGATCAGCCGAAGGAAGATAAAAGAACTCCATTCATTGGGGCAAGAACATGATTATCCTGTTCCTCAAATTGTATTATCTCCTTCCAATTTTCGTATATTATCCTGGATTCCACGTTAGTTCAGTGTGATGCTGTTACTGGGTTGTTGTTTTCCACATTTCTGAGCGTAACCTTCTATTTTTGGAATGATAAGGGGTCTTTGAAACCAAAACAATAACATTTTTACATGAATCTTTTACGCAGCATCGGGTTTTTCTGTGGTCAACGTGATCAAAGATTTTGCCCAGGATAATGGAATTTTAAAGTGTACAGCCATAATCCTCTCTTCCTTGTTCTCTAGCACAGGACTCTTATGTTTCAAATAAATACTTGTCAAGGTTCAAGAGAAATGCAAAACTGCTATGTGAAGAAATGCTAAGAATGTTCTACGGACTCATTTATAAAGGTGAGATGTTCTGCCATTGCTGTGAGAACACAGGGAAGTTATCTCAGGAGAGACTGTTCCGGAACGGACTATTAATCTTACACCTGCAAGTTTGAAATCCAAAGAATATTTGTTAATCTCAACCAACATAATATGTCCCCTCAAAAATTTAGTATGACTGGTTTCAAGGACTTGCTAACACCTTGCCGGGGAACATTTTACCTTAGAAAACAGTAAATGTTATTCTCCTCATTCTTGAGGTATTTCTAGACCAACTTTGATTTAAATTAAACTGTGAAGTCTTCAGTTGTTAGCTAACCACAACTTTAAGATGTTTTATATTATATTTGTTCTGGTAATCAAGGTTATATGGAGAGGAAAAGACACATGAATAATTATTTGTCATGAACTCACTATTCAATATTATACTGTTTTCATGGATAAGTTTTACATATTAATGTCTAATGGAATTTATTAGCAATATAAATTGCTTTTATCTCGCAGTGATGTCATATATCCTTTTTATGTTTACTATATTAATCCACATCACTGACAGACTTTCACTTTAGGAAGGCAGCATTTTATAAGACATTTGGGTTATAGGCTTTGAACTGAGTTTACCTGAGTCCAAGTCTTAACTCTGTCACTTACTAGCCATGTGACCTTGGGCAGGTCTGTTAATTTTTCTGGGTTTCAGACTTTCCATCTGCCAAGTGAAGATAACAATGGTTCTTATATAGGAGAGTTCTTGTAAGGATTAAATGAGATGGTACATAGAAAATATTTAGAATAGTGCCTGACACTATCACCAAGATAGAATTTGAAGGTTTCTATTTGGGGTTAATATGCTTATTGTGAACAACTTCCTATTCATTTTGTGCAAAAAGATAGAATAAGAGTATACATAGCATATATAGGAAGGAAAGGAAAAAAGAACGAACAGCAAAAAGAAGACAGATAGAAGGGAAAGATGATGAAAACAGCAGACAAAGTTTCTCAGGAAGCTGTCCTGTAGCATGATGTGAAGTGAGTTGAAGAGGTTTCCAGAATAAGACACAATGAATTTGGCAGACTTAAGGGAGACACTGCATATACTGTGTTCTTGAAACATGGATTATGGAAACAAACTAGTATCAGTCAGGCTTCCTTTTCTTATCTGTACTTTGATTATCTTTTTTTTTTTGCTCTTCACTTTGCTTGAAGTAGAAGATTGGAAATAAAGTAAGGTGTGAAAGCATGAGGTAATACTTTCTTGGAAAAAGTAGATAAAAATAACCTGAACACTTTAGAGAAAGAGGGTAATAAATGCAGCTGCAGTCTTAAAATAGTTCACACTGAAATTCTGAGCTTTTTTCTTATTTCTCCTTTTAAAATATGCCTATTAGTTATTAAATAAGTTAGAAGAAAGGTAGACAACATGTGGTATTTGAAACAGCCTAAATCCAAGAGTGGAAACAAAGATGATTTGCTGCAAATGGTACATATGGGAATTAATCTTACAAGGCGGTCACAGGAATGCTGTTTTCCGTGTTCCCTCAAGTACTGGTCCACTTCACTTTGCCCCAGCATCAATCTCTTTCTCAGTGGGAGTAACAGCATGCCCACTCCAAATGTAACAAGCCCTGATTCAAAAGATAAAGCAAAGGTAGAATTACTTAAAGATGAATATGAAAAGAAAGTGAATTCATGAGATTAAGCCTAAATTAATCTAATTATTGACACATTTTGATTCAATTAATACAGATGAAGCATTCATGAATGTTTGTGAAATATTGCTAAAAAGAACAATTATGGAAGAAATTAAGAGGTACACAATAGAAAAATGTGAAGTATAAGAACTAATTTCTACTAGAAAATTCAAGCCTAAACCAATTGTGTCAAAATCAGCCTATAAAACTTATAGCTTTATATCTAGCTTTATTAGTAAAGTTTTTGGATTATCATAGAGCTAAGAGGTAGAAATCCCACTATCATTACTTTAAAACTCCTTCTAGTTAAAATAAAAAGTTGAAAAACTTTTTAAATGCTTCTATCAGAAATTGTGGGTATAAGCAAATTTTCACATATCAGGTAATCATTGCATTCTTAGATAGATTCTCAGCCTGCACTTGTCAAGTAGTCTTTTCAGTTATCCTTTCAAAAATTTGAGTCAGGATTCTATATCTATCAGGGCATACTGGGTCTTCAAATCAACTCATGACTTTGCAAATAAGAATTATCTATAATTGATATGAAACCCACAGTGTAATTCTGTGTTTAAAGATTTAATAGTTATACAACATTAGAAAAAATAGGAGGGAGAGGATATAGATTCTCATTTCTTCCTTCACTTAATATTCTCAGTAGAGAATCGCAATGTTCCTGATGTGTCATGTGTGAAAATAGACTGGAGAACAGTCTGCCTTCTTGTCCTTGATGACGTAACAACTATAAAAATGCACTTTTCACACGTCCTTCTACAGGGAACAGATTGACACTTAACCCCACTGCTGCGTCTCTGGACCTGTCACCACATTCATGACCAGGTCATGCATCTTGCGGACTGCTCCTAGCTAATGACTCTGCACAGTGGGGACACTAATGCAGCCGCATTCCTGTCAGATAGTGGACTCCTTGTGTGGGATATTGAGCTTGAGGATTCCTTATTGACCTGATCAAAGCTTTCTTGGAACTGTGCTAGAGTCTAAGACACTTTCTACCCAACCGTCCTGCATTCCTTTCTGCTCACAGTTGTCAGAATTGCAGCTCAGTCTGCTCTTTTCACTTTCTCTGACTCCCTCACAATGTTGAACAGACATGTCCCAGTAAATCTCACACACCTCTAATTCCATTTTGGATTTTGCTTCTAGAATGAACCAAGTTAACATTATTTTCAATAAATCAGTCTTGATAACTGATAAGAACTGGATGAGTGATTTTTGCCTTAATTTTATTCTAAGGGATTTAAAGAAAATCAAGTATTGCATTTAATATATTTAATTATTCATATGCTTGATAATTATTAAGATCTTGCTATACGTTAAGTGTGGACACAATTTCATCTCTCAAACAGAACTTTCACATAACTGACATGGTCTCACTGTTGGAATTATTGGGATGGTAAGAATTTTCAATTCTGATTTTTATGACAGTCAAATTTTCCCTAATCACAGAAAAAGTCCCAGGATTATTTTGTTTACTTTATTTTTTATTTGTTTGTGTGTGTGGTTCATCTGGATGTAACAATGAGATGCTTAAATAGGTCTGTGTTCTATTCTTCTCTTTGCCTAGACTATCTGAGTGCCAGAGACTTGTTTAGCAACGTCTCTTCGTTTCAATCAAGAGTTCTCCCCAAAAGTACCATATATGTTCCTTGAGAGCAGGATTCCTCAGTCTTGGCAATATTGACTTTTGGACTATATGATTCTTTGTTGTGGGTGCCTGTTCTATGCATTATTGGATGTTTAGAAGCATTCTTGCCCTCTACTCATGAAATGACAATAGCAACCCTCCAGTTGTGACAATGTAAAATGTCGCAAGACATTGCCAAATATCCCCTGGGAAGAAAAATTGGAAAAAGAAGAATAAAAACTCAAAGTATTTATTCATAAGAGAACTCTCGGAATTAAGAGGCCATAACTATAGAAGCAATTCCAGTCAAATTGCCAATAGGTATATTATTAAAAGTTAGGGACCTTGATCTATACAGTTGTCAAGATTAGGTCACATTTCTTGAAGTTCAGCAAAAAATTCTTTAGAAAAATAGCATTTAAAGGACCCTGGTGAGGTGCCATAGAATAGTCTATGAGTTTTCACCGTTTCTACACAATCACGAATATATTTATTATCAGATTTCCATGTCCTCCTAAAAAATATTTGCAAAACATGATGTGATATCTCAAAGGAACCATTTAGTGAAAGCTATATTCCGAACTACAGTTCCGTGGCTATGTGCACTCTTAACACTGCTACCAAGTGGCCCTTTGCTACTGAAAAGAAAGATTTACCGGAGCAATGATCGCTAGTGGTTCCGCACATTATTTTCAATCAGCAATTTTTCTCGAAAAACTCTCGCTGGACAGGCCATGATGCACAGCTGCTTTGATAGATTCTGTTACGAAGATAGAGAACAGTTACTCCTCCAGGCAACGCATGCCAAAGGAGAATGTGTAACTGTAGCAAGTTTAGAAGGAGAAAAAATTTACAAGGACTCAGGTTTGGTAGAAATGGTCAGGTCATACCTGATTAGAATAGGAAATAAATAATTGAGCATGATTTTATAGTCTACTCAAATACAATAAAGTAACTAAAATGAGTATGCCGTCAACATGAGACTAGTGTAATTAAATATATAAGATTAATTTGACACAAGCTTTTAAACCTATTTTATCAAACGCATGACATATTTATATCTTTTGCTGCAGAAAGCAAATAAAATAACACTTGTTTACCAAGAAAATGCTACAGGTTATGGATCATTCGGGAAGTAGATTTTCAAAGAAATTAATCTGCCGCTGTTTAAAACCTAATAAATCTAGAATTTTCCCAAATGCACAATCAGGTTTAAGAGGAATATGAAATCTCCAAAAAGAATGACTGGAGCTTTTTAACACCAGAGGCTTCTCTTAAATTTAAATAATTTTTTAACGATAGCATCTCACCTCGGGCGAGGCCTAGCATGTGAATTCTTCTTAGCAATACTTGCTAGTTAATTCTTTACTTGGTGTCTCAAAAGAATATCTGCAGGTAGTATTTATTTTAATCTACAAATCTACAAAAAGTGTATATTTCCCCTTTCAATTCCATCCATTTTAATAAATAATTTATTATTTATTACACATAATCACATAATCAACTGCCACCTCTAATACAATTTCCCCCCAAAATATACATTAAAATAAAAACCGAACGTGAAAATGCAGAAGTAAGAGAATCATTGACTTGGACAACTTTATAAGTGATATAAGTTTTTTAAAGCAGAATACTTTTAAAACTGACTATATGTTGATTGAACAGCTACCAAAAAAACCCCACAAAAATCAAAAAACAAAAATACAACATTAGAATCTAACTCAGTTAGCTAGCAGGGATAAATTGTTATTTTAAAGTTATCAGGAATTTATTTCTGTGGATAAAGACAGTTTTTGCATCTGTAAAAAGAAACAAAAAACAAATATGTGGTTGGTAAAATGCACCTTCTGCCTTCCTAGGGGGAAGGTGAAGTTTGTCTCTGGACAGATCCTCCCTCAATTAAGGGATGGAACACTCTGGTGAGCTTATTCAAGCAGGCAGTATATTTCTCAGGGAAGCCTTCATTGCTGAGAAAGACACATCACGGATTGTGATCCTCTAACCTGGCCCTGGGCCACATGAAACATTCAGGAGTCAGAGAAGCAGTTTCCCCTGAAGGAAATGGTGTTTTGAAGATCAATCATTCCTGGACAAATCAAGGCAGCAGGCTCTAATCTGGTGATAAGAGAGACTTATTTCTCTCCTTAAGTCCAAAGGATGGAGCTGCACTCAGATGATTTCTAAAGAGTAAAAAGGGATCATCAGAGAAGCTCCGCTTAGGAGTGTCAAGCAAAAGATGACAAACAGCTACTTAGGATGGATTTGTTGGAAGTATAATCATTCCTGCGACTGCACATGATTACCAAGGACAGGACTCTATAGAAGTCAAGGCCTTATAGCCAACACACAGAGAGAGGATCCAAGCTATGTTCTGTATTAACCGCCTCATAAAGACAAGAGTGACCCCTAAAGGTCTGAGAATTCGGTATTCAGTTTTTACTTTTAAGATGCTAAAGTTAGACAGAAGAAAATGAAATTCAGGCAGCAATTTGCCCCCTAAGCCTTCCCTTCCACTTGCCAATATTTCCCAGAAAGATAAGCAACATGGGAGCCCCTGTTCTTGTTCAGATTATTCTGTTGTATTAATTACAAAATACACTTTTTCATATATCAGTTTGCTTCATTTGATCACTGTTGCATTAATTAGAAATTGCATCTTCACGTGGATTAGGATCATAAAGGAAGGAGAATCTTGAAAAACATAAACTACAAATCCAAATTTTTAGACTGTAATTTCTTTCAGTTTTCTTCTGCAAAACTGTCATTTGCTTTGCTTTACCTTGCTTTATTTTCCTTGAATGTAGGAAAGAATTAAAGTCAGTGAAAAAAACCGTTGACCTGGATTCACATTGAAGAGGCTGTCAGGTCAGCAAACATCGTCGGCTACAGATAAGAGATCTCTTTTGCTTTAGACAGAATTCTTGCAACTGTATTGCCATCTATATGTTTTAATCATTTTTTTTTTTTTTAATTCCCTGGTCTGTTATATGTTCCAGGCAAGTAGCTTAGCTTCACATTTCTAATCCCTTTTGCTTGTCATTCCCAGTGGGCTATGGATCCTTGTCACTGGCAAGTCACTTTAATGTAAAATAAGGGAATAATAGAAACCTGGAATAAATCTGACAGCAGCTCACCTTCCAAGATGGTAATGCCTTCTATAGCACCACAGCAACAAGGAGATATGATTCTTGGAAAACAAGTTAGTACTTCTGTTTGGTCTCAAGCTGTGTTGAATCACCCAAAAAAGGAAATTATCTTTAATATATGTAAGTTTAACAAATATAAAACACACTCAGGAATTTGAACTAAGTGAAAATGCTTTTCTAGAGAGCCACAAATGTCTGAGAAGTCATTGATAAGATTTTAATGTTGTATTAAATAACTGTTAACAATTTTGTTAGTTAGGATGGCAATCATTAAGAGAAATGCTGTGTATATTATATTAGACTGCATCTTGAATATGACTTTATTTGATAATCTGGCTTTTCTCTATGCTTGAAATAATTAAATCACATTTAAAAAAGAAATTTGAAAGCTATTTTTTAAATTAAAAAAATAGAGATTATTGAGAAGTTTTAAAAGTAGTACAGAGAGGTCTGTGTGAATTTGACCCAGTTTCTCTCAAGGGTATGCAACTATAGTGCAATATCGAAACCAGGAAATTGACCTTGGTACAATGTGTGTGTAGAAGGAAATGGCATTTTGTATAATAACCATAACAATCAAGATACAGTGCTATTCCATTACAGCAAAGCTCTCCCTCATCGTTCCTCTGCATAGTCACATTCATCTTCACCTCCTCATTCTACTCCTGTGCTGGTTAATCGTATGGGTCAACCTGACTGGGTCATGAGGTGCCCAGATATTTGGTTAAAACTATCCTGGGTGTGTCTGTGAAGGTGTTTCTGGATCAGATTAACATTTGAATCAGTAGACTGGGTAAAACAGGTTGCTCTCCCCAGAATGGGTGGCCTCGCCAAATCCACTGAAGACCTGAGTAGAATAAAACATTGTGTAAGAAAGACTTCTTTCTCTCTGCCTGCCTGTCTGTGATGGGACATCAGTCTTCTTCTACCTTTGGACTCAGGTTCTAACTGGAATTTACAGCATTGGTTCTCCTGGTTCTCAGTACTTCAGACTCAGACTGAAACTAAACCATCAGCAATCCTGGGTCCCCAGCTTGCCAACTGCAGATCTTGGACTTCTCAACCTCCATAACTATGTGAACCAATTCCTTATAGTAAATCTCTAAATCTCTATCACTATCTCTATCTATCATCTATCTATCTATCTATCTATCTATCTATCTATCTATCTATCTATATCTCCTATTGGCTCTGTCTGGAAAATCCAGACTAAGCAACTCCTAACCCTTAACAATCACTGATCTGTTTTCTATTTCTATAATTTTATCATTTCAATAATATTATATAAATGAAATCATATATTACATCATCTTTTGAGTTTTTTTTTCAATCAACATTATGTCCTTGAAATTCATCCAAGTTGTCATGTGCACAATAGTCAATTCCCCTTTATTACCTACTGGTATACCATAGGTTATGTTTTTGTCAAAGTCTAATTCTTCTCTCTCTTCTTCATAAAGTAAATAGATAAAATCTTATCTTAAACTAAAACAAAACATCAGGAATTAACATATTATACATGCACACCACATACACACACATGTATACACAGATTCATGTACACACAAAAGATTTCTTTTTGCTTAAAGATGCTTATAGCAGCTGGCCCCATGGCCTAGTGGTTGAGATTGGTGTGCTCCACTTTGGTGTCCCGGGTTTTTGGGTTCGGATCCCGGGCATGGACCTATACCACTCATCAGCCATGCTGTGGCAGTGACCCACATATAAAAAACAGAGGAAGATTGGCACAGAAGTTATCTAAGGGCTAATCTTCCACAAGCAAAAGAATAGGAAGATTGTAACAGATGTTAGCTCAAGGCTAATCCTCCTCAGCAAAAAAAGTTAATTAAAAAGGAATTTTAATTCCTGCTGATAATAGCCCCTGCCCTTGCATTCAGATCATGTTGATGTCCTTAATGACCTCATATCTTAGAAGACAATTCTACATTTCTTTAGGATACACCCTCAAAATTTCCTATTGGCCATTTGATGAACAATCAACTAGAGAGATGTTGGACCTCATAAGGAAGAAGAGGGATCCTTGCCTGGAGAAACTACTGGATGTGGCCAGTGTATGCTTCAAGAGATAGAAGAGTGTTTGTGGAACTGGATTCTGCAGTGCTAAATAAGAGATGCAGCACAAAGGTTAATAAAGAATAGTTTATTGGGGCCAGCCCAGTAGTGCAGCAGTCAAATTCACATGTTCTGATCGGTGGCCTGGGGTTCGCCAGTTCAGACCCCAGGTGCAGACCTATGTACTGTTTGTCAAGCCATGCTGTGGCAGGCATCCCACATATAAAGTAGAGGAAGCTGGGCACAGATGTTAGCTCACAGCCAGTCTTCCACAGCAAAATAACAAAAAAAAAGAGAATAGCTTATCAATACGGAAACATGCTCCTTTGATACAGGATTTAACATACTTGCCTACACCCAGGGTGGCAGTACTAATGTGTCCCTAGGATGGCCCTTGAAAACTTGGAAAAATGGATGGTGTGCACTAGTTGAAGTAGAAATGCCAGAACTACAAGGGCATTGAAGGATGGCTTCAAAAATTCAGAGAACTGGGCTAAGAAACTCTCTTGTTGATTGTGTCTCACAGTAGGATCCAGGGGACATTCTGTTTAATAAAACAATACAGAACCACAAGTGAGAAGGCGCCAAAATTATTTAGAAGTCCACAAGTTGCTGTTGTCTATAAGACTGACAATAGAAAATGCTATTACATAATTGGGCTTCCTTATAACAATGGGGATCATTGGTTTTCAAAACAATAAAAACTAAGAAATGGTATTTACTGGCAAATGCAGGTGAGCACAGATATCACAATTAGGAAAAGAATGGAGAGACAGTCAGGGGGTTCCTATCCACATATAGTTGTGGAGAAATCTAACAAAACACAGTGCTCCTCAAAACAAAATAGATGGGTAGCCAGCAAAAGAATATCAAAAAGACATCAAGGCTGTATGATGTGGTTGACTGAATGATAAGACCCAAAGATATCAAAGATAAGGGTAGAGAGAGATACTATTAAGAAAGAAGATGATATGATAGCAACAGAGAGAGAAAAATTAGAAGATGGTATGCTGGGAGCTATGAAGATGAAAAAATGGGCCATGAGACTAGGAATGTGAAGAATATGGCTCTAGAGGCCAGAAAAGGCAAGGAAAGAGATTGTCTCTGAGAGACTTTGGAGGTAGCGGGCCCTGTAAACACCTTGGTTCAGCCTAGTTAAACTGATTTCAGAATTCTGGCCTCCAGAACTCTAACAAATTTGTGTTATTTTAAGGTGCTAAGTTTGGGTAATTTGTTAGAGCAGCCATAGAAATTTCATACTAATTACCTGAAGGCAGAAGATAAGTTACTAAAATTAAATGTCATAATCTCTTGCTTAGTTTATAGACTTAAACTGGTTTTCAATTCAGAACCCACTGGCTAAGGGAAAAGCTTCCTCTCTATAAGGAAGGAACTTGCAATACCAAGACTAGTCTATTCAATAGCAATTCATCTAATAGCTCCCCAAAGGGATCTATGAATGAATTCCTGATTAAACATGAATTGAGGACAGAGGAATACCCAGATGTTTAGAGGATTTGGGGACAAATTGTCACTCATATCCAGAGATGAAAAGTACCATCATAGCCTCCTTGTTAGAATGAGGATAAATGGAGGCCAGACGTAGCTCATAGTGGGTCCTCTGCGTCTGCAAAACCACCTAGTACTCAGTGCCTCATTCTCTGAATTATAATAGGAATAGATGCACTTGGTATATGGAAGAATCCTCGTATCAGTCTCTTAACTTGCAAGATAATAGCTATAATTGTGAAGAAGACCAAATAAATTTCTGAAACTGCATATACCTCAAGATAGTAAACGAAAAACTATAACATATACTGGGGAGATGTAGAGATTAATGTCACCTTCGGTTAGTGAGTTATGCTTGGGTGGGTTATATGTTGGGTTTTGCTCCCTGTCAGACCCCAAATTAATTCAGCAGTTTGAAGCTACTAAAAGTGGGTGGAACGTGGTGGTTGACAATGGAGGAATGCAAATAATCTAGTAGTAGCCTCTATTGCAGCTGCTGCATCAGATGTGTCAGGGCAGAATAGCATGGTTTCTGGCACCTAGGAAGTGTCCAATGACCTTATGAATGCACACACTGTCACCACTATCAGAAAGGAGGACCAAAAGTAGTTCTTATTAGGGTGAAATGGGCAAGAGGATGCATTTAACATATTGTTCCAGGTCTACGTTAACTTTCCCACCCTTTGTTGTAAGTTCGTCCAAAACTACCTGGACCGTATAAGCAGTCCACAGAGTGTTGCAATAAGCTCCTGTATTGATGACATAATGTTAATCAAGCCAGATAAGCCAGAAGTGGCAAAACATTGGAGAACTCAGTAAGAAACATTTAATCTCGAGTGTAGGTGTACTGGACAGGTCCTTGAAATGGGTCATGATCTCTACGTCTTGGTATTAATGCTTCAGTGTAATCAGCTCCTCTTGAGCATGGATAGGACCCATGACTTGCTCCTAATTAACAGATGATGGCAAAGGTGACAGGATATACGTGATTACATGTACAAGACTACATTGCATAAGATGGTAGTTCCTGTCTTGCTGGATATTTTTTCTCTCCCTTGCTGACTTTGAAGAAGGAAAGTGTCAAGTTGCGAGTTGCTTAAGGAGAAGGCCATATTCAGGAAGTAAAGGAGATCTCTGGTCAACAGCCAGAGAGAAAATCAAGCCCTCAGTGCAATAGCCTTCAAAAGATTGAATGCTTCCAATAACCACATGAGCTTGGAAGATCTTCAGCCTCAGATGGGACTACATTCCCAGCCAAGAGCCTGATTACAGCCTTGTAGAACACCCAGCTATGTCATGCCCAAACTCTTGATTCTCAGAAATTATGAGATAATAAATGTATGATGTTTGAAGCTGCTAAGTTTGTGGTAATATTGTCACAAAACAATAGATCACTAATAGTATAAAAGACAACTCTCCCAAGATTCGGGGGCCCAACATATTGACGACATTTTCAAGCATCTAATAATCTTGGGAAGGTGAAGGGCTTGACAAACTTTTTCAGAAAAAGCCAGAGAGTAAATATTTTAGGCTTTTCAGTCCATAAGTTCTCTGTTACAACTATTCATCTCTGCCATTTTAATGCCAAAGTATACACAGAAAATACACAAATGAGCATGTTGGGCATGATGTCCCATCTAAAATAAAGAACAAATTCCTCATGTCTAATAAGCCAGCATAATACTTTGTATAAACCTTCAGGTTATGGAGGCATCATATTCCATGTGTGAATAATGTTCAAGCAAAACCATTTACTGTGTAATATGGAAAACGTAGGCCCCTGACTTTGTGTGAGTGCCAGAGTAGAAAAGCACAGTCCAGTCTACAGGACTAGTAGCCCTGTCTCTTGAGCCATACAATCCTCTAGGCTTTACATTACAAGGATACTTTGTGGCTGGAAGAGATAATATGTGGAGTTTATGGCAAAGCCTTAAATGAAAATGTAGCCCCTTAGAATTCCAGAGCACAGCCATATAATCTGCAGCTGAAAATTATACATTTGAAAATCAGCTCCTAGACTGTGGGCCCTGGGGCAGATGGAACACCTGACATTGGATTATCTAACGACTATGCAACGAGAGAATGCCATATAAGCGGGGCCTGTTAGACCCACTAAGGCATAGGTTGAGTGGGTGAGCTGTAATTCAGTACATGAAGAAGTGTTACATTTGGGATTAGACACTAGCCAGGCCACAGGGCTCAAGTAAGCTGTCTAACATGCATCAATGTCACCATTCTGCTTCACCAGGCCCTCTGCCACAGCTCAGATCCATGGCTTCATAAGAGTTTCTTTATGATCAGATGATGGAGCAGGCAAACAAGCTTAGATATCACAGATGGGTCACCTCCATGAGTGTGTGTGATCCAAAAATGGATGCTGTTATATTACAACCTCACTCAAGAAGCCTTGAAAGACTGCAGTGAAGAGGAGGGCATCTAGTTACACAATATGTAGGGAAAAAAACCTGGCACATAATAAGTGTAGACACAGACTTATGGGCAAGGAATTGACAACTACCCTGGCTAGTTGGCCATGGGTTTTAAAGAAGAAATGAAGAATAGAAAGAGAAGTAAAAATAACGTGAGAGAAGGAGGCATATAGATGGACTTATAGAAATGATTATGAAGCATAAGGATCTTTTTAACTCATGTTAACAACCGCCAGAAAGGATTAACCATGGAAAAACCACTAACTCACGGGACGCTCAGGATGACTCTGTTACTTGATATCAGCCAACCTCTGTCATTTGCCACCCCAGTGCTGGTGCAATGGGTACATGAATGAAGTGATTATTGTGTTAGTGATGAAGGCTACACAGAGTGCAACAACATGCATTCCCCTCACAAAGACTGATCCTGTTATGGCCACTGCTCAGTGTTCAACCAGATATTTGCAAAGACCAACTCAGTCCCTAAAATGTTCTTACTTCAAGGAGGTCACCATCTACTTGTTGGCAAATTTATTGCACTGAACCCTTTCAGTCCTAGAAAACACAGTGTATTATGTTTACTAGGGTCAAGATATATTCTAGGAATGGGTTTGCCTTCCCTAGGTGCAGGGCCTTGATCAGTACCAATATTTGAGGAATTACAGAGTTTGATCAACAACACAGGAGTCTACATAACATTGTCTAAAACTAAGGGATCCATTCAACAGCAAGGGGAAGGGTGGGAGAGTTGAGTAGATTAATCATCAGATACTTTGGTTCTATCACATTCTACACCATGCAGGAGCACTTGTCTGCTAGAACATCAGATTGATCTCTTATAAATGAGGCTGAGATACCAGCTTAAGAATAATAGCTTGTCAGGATTGGGCATCTTCCAGGATAAAATACACACCCTAAATCATGGACCAGTATACATTGCTGTGTTCTTCATAGGTAGCATTATTTATGGAAAATAAAAATGTGGAAGGGAGAATAATCGTGTAACGTTGCTCTCACTGGCACACATGGGTGATTTGTTGTTTTTTGCAGGTCTATATTTTCTGGTCCCCAGAGGGAGAATTCTACCACCAGGTTATACAGAAAGAGTCTTATTAAACTTTCTAGGCAGGGGCTCAAACCACCTCAGTGATGAGTGCTTGAGGTACCCCACCAGGCAAGCCAACTTGATGAGCAGAGATGCCAGCTCAGGGCAAGAGAGAATTTGAAGTTAAGTGACAAGGGGGATGGTGAGTATCAGAAATGGGTTCAAGATTAATTACAGCAGCATGGATTTTAGTTCTTTCCACTAAATATAAAAGTGAATCTGAGAGAAGCCTAGATTAGGCCGAATTATCCATCTCCAATGCATTAGGCCAATGCCTCCATCCCCTAGTCATTAAGAATGTCAGAGACCAAGAGTTCTCAGTTGCATCCATCACTGGAATTACTCTCAGCAGTGGGAAACTGACTCAGCCAAAACTGCATCCCCTCCCAAGGTGGCCCTCATCAATGTCTGGCTCATGTGGTGCTACAAAGGCCCAACTGCTTTGCCTCAGATTGGGATCAAATTAAAGGGTCATCTCAGAACTCCCTGGAACATAGGCCGAGTCTTCATTTGCAACTACATTACAAATAACCTTCTCCCTGTGCCCAATTTTGCCTGCCTTCCTCACTTTTCAATAGGTGAATGTCCCAAAAGCACTTGCCAATAAACTCAATCTAAGGACACAAAGACACAGCTTTATCTTTTCAAATGTATATATGAGTGTGTGTACTCTAAATATGAAATTTACATTAATTAAATACAAAAATATACATATTAAACACAAAACATATATGTAGAAATACAAATATGTATATATACATATGTATGTACATATATATTCCAAATATTTAATGTGCGTATACTAAATACAAACACACAACTCGAGTATTTATTTCCCATGGTTTCCAATAAAACTTCTTATGAACTATATTGCTTCATTTTACAAGGTGATGAGTACAATTTACCAATTTCTAAAGCAAAGATTTCAAACTTAGTTTTACAGATAAATTTAATTTCTAATTTAAAATTTACTCCAAAAAATGTCTCTTGATAAAATACATTTCCAATTAGTTTGGTATTTATAAATGAATTTATTAATAAACTGTGTATCACCTGATGTCTCCATAAAATATAGTTTTAATGAAAGTTTTGGAAACCCTGGAAGATCAAACACGCAATTTCTATACAATTTTTAATGAGATTATTTTTCTGCCGTTTTGTTAGTAATTATTTTTCTAAATGTATTAACAAAATGGTCTTTTCATACTGAAATCACATACACGATCGCTTTGTCTGCTAAAACTCAAGTGTAGGGAAGAAAAATCAAATTCCAAAACTATCTTAAAGCTATACTTTAAATGATTATTTTAAAATCCTTTTAATCAGAATGCTAAATAAATACATTACTTGTTTTCATATCTTAGCATCATCTTTTTAATTTTTTTTCTTGGCAGAAATAACAAGAGAAAGAAAATGAGTTTCTTTTATACTGAAGTGAAAACTTCAAAGGTGTTATTGATTTTTTTACATCACATCAAAACTGCATTGATTGCGGGGCAGGCAAACTATTGACCATCAAGAGCAAGTTCAGAGTAATTTTAGAAGATGTGAGCTGGTCTCAGTCAGTAAATGGAGAGAAGAGAGATTTCAGGTAACACCTCCTTTAAAAGGGCAGTTCTGGAAGACACTGTGCCTATAACGTGGCCTCGTCCCAGGAGCACGCTTTGGCGCTTCAGTGCCAGAGATGGAACCCCTGACAGACACCCACTTTGGGGAAGCGATTTGCAGTCCCTTCACAGACTTAATCCTCCACAGTCTCCTCCAAGAACTCCTGTTTATCTAAAATGCCAGGCATAATCTCATTTTTAGTAAGATCATCGTAAGCATAACACTCTGAGAAGCTCCTATTTTACAAGCATCAAATGATTTTTTCTCTGTAACATATTACTTCATCTGCTGAAATTTCCAGATCTGAAGTTAGACATATCCCTGTAAGATCAAGCAATTGTAGAACCTCAAGGGCCCATTATGAAAATAAAAATATCTATATGTCATAAAGTAAAGTGGATTTACTTTGATTAATACCAACATGGTGGTTTAGTGGTTAAGATTCCACATTCTCACCCCCATGGCCTGGGTTTGTTTCTCAGTCAGGGAACCACACCACCCATCTATCATCCATGAGTTATCACACTGTGGTGGCTGTGTGTTGCTCTGATGCTGCAAGCTATGCCACCAGTATTTCAGATACGAGCAGGGTCACCCATGGTGTACAGGTTTTGGCACAGCTTCCAGACTAAGATTAAGAAGAAAGACCTGGCCACTCACTTTCAAAACAAATTGGCCGCAAAATCCCTGTGTATGGCAGCCGAGCATTATCTGATAGAGTGCCTGAAGGTGACAGGATGGTGCAAAAAGACCAGGGAGGGTTCTGCTCTGCTGTACACAGGGTTGCTAAGAGTTGGATAGACTCAACAGCACTAGTGACAAAATACCAACACAGCATATCAAAAGACTGATTGCCACTGCTTTTTATTATATAGATCATACACTATATAGTATGTGTTGTGTGTACTGTATATCACTGTGTATACATGGTAGTATAACATATACAAATATGTGTGTACACGTAGATATGTGTACATATGTACATATGCATGCTTTCTACTACAAGCATTCATTCATTCTTTTTTATTCATTCAACAAATATTTATTGTACTACAAAATGGGTCAGACAGTGGTGGTATCATATTGGCAAGAAAGCCATGGTCCCTGCCCTCATTAAACTTAGTTTTGTGAGGATGATAAGTTAACATTAATGCAAAGACACTCCGCTTTGAGTTAGCTATTTATTTGTATTATCTGATATAATTTTTATAAAAGCTTATTGTAAATATTATAACTAAAACTTCGAAAGGAAATCCAGCTAGAGTCATTTGGTTGACAAATGGCACGAAGCCAGGTCCATTTGCACACAAAGTCTAGGCACTTATTCATCAAGCCATGTCTATGGTTATGCAGACATTGAGGTTAATTATTGAGCATCTTCACTGTGCCAGACAGAGTAACAGAACCTGGGAATAGACTTAATTAATAAGATAAATTACCTGCTCTTTTAAAACTTATATTATAGGAAAGATAGAGCAGTAAAGAAGTAAACACATAAATAATGTTCAGGTAGGTATAAGTTATATAAAGAGAATAGAGTCAGGTAAGTGTTAGAGAGGGAAGCAGAAGATTATTTTCTATAAGGTGGTCAGGTAACTCCTCTGAGTAACACCTGAGGAGAGTTCTGAAGGCTCTAAAGATCAAATCTGTGCACAGGTCTCAGGGAAGATCAAGTAGATAGATCCTGAAATAGGAACAAGTTCTCTGTGTTTAAGAACCATCAAGAAAGCCAGCATCTATGGAGGTGAATGAGTGAGCAAGAGAATGACAGCAGACAAGGAGACAGGCATAAACAGATTGGAGTATGTAGTGTCTTGCTGCCAGTGGAGGAGAGGTTTAGATTTAACTAGGAGTGAGATCAGAGCCTTTCCTGGTCAAGGAAATCATTATTACATTCAGTAGGCTTATTTAGATCAAGGTAGAATGAAAGCGTATAGCTGGAACAGCTATTAATCATAAAAGAGGAGTAAGAAATAGGAGGAAAACAGAAATGTAATCAAAATTATACTGCCTGGCTTTGTTGTAAATGTTTTAGGTAATTAATAATAATAATGATACCCATAATAATCAAGTTTGGATGGGAAGCATAAAGCCAATTTCTACTTTTAAAAAAAGTCAAATGAAGGGCTGGCCTGGTGGTATAGTGGTTAAGTTCACACATTCTGCTTTGGCAGCCTAGAGTTCACAGGTCTGGATCCCAGGTGTGGACCTGGCACCACTTGTCAATCCGTGCAGTGGGGACATTCCAAATACAATGGAGGCAGATTGGCACAGATGTTAGCTCAGTGACAATCTTCCTCACACAAACACACACACAAAAGTCAAATGACATTTCTCTGGTCATATCACACATACATGTGAAAAAGAAATATTCTATGACATTAAAAGAAAGGTTACAATACAGAGAAGCAGAAGACAAAAGTTTAAAAAACAAAAGAAAATAAAATGCTAAAAGAGCAATTGAAGACTAGACATGGGGCAAGGGATATAACAGAAAATCCTGGGAGTCCTACGCATTTGAACTGTCAGCTATGAGAGGTTGGAGTGTGGCGGGAAGTCTGAGGATGCACATAGTTTAAGGCAACTGCCTTCTGAAACGTTGGTTCAGGGCAGCAAAGCAGAGAGAAAGATTTCCCAAAGCACAGAAAGCTGCAGGTGGGGTTAGAGAGCCAAGAAAATTCACCAACTGCTCACAAAGCTGGCAGTTTTCCCGTGAAGCAGACTCTCAGCTGCATCCTGTTCTTCTTGCTTATAATGTACCTCCTTTCCTTCTTCTTTGTGGGCCTTTGTACACACTAATCTGTGCTTGTGGACAAATTACTTTATTGGTAAAAAAAAAAAAAATACCCCATTGGTGGGGTCAGCCTGGTGGTGCAGTGGTTAAATTCATGCGCTATGCTTCAGTGGTCTGGGGTCCATGGGTTCAGATCCCTGGCACGGACCTACACACTGCTCATCAAGTCTTGCTGTGGTGGCTTCCCACATATGAAAAATAGAGGAAGATTGGCACAGATGTTAGCTCAGGGCCAATCTTTCTCACACACACACACGCAAATACATATATATATATATCACATTGATTTAAATGCTTTATTGTTCTAATTTTCATTGTCAAAACAGCAAAGGAAAAGATAAGGCTAAGGTGGGTGCCACGTGAAGCTAATTCAATTATCTGTCCCCTGAGTCAAGTGATACTATAATATGGCTGGTAACATCTCCCCCTTTTACTGACTTAGACAAAAATTCTAAGCTCGGCCACTTGCTCTTTGAATGCAAAATGGCTCCATCACTCCATTCTACTGTCATGGGGTATTTAGGTTTCTTGTTCTTGGTAAGATTTGTCTTGGCTTTTCTGGGCAGGAAATTGCCAGAAATCTTCAATGAAGCCAAGTTCCAGATGCTTCGGTTGTTTGCGTTCTGCACGTTTAGGTCACCTTCCTTCGTGTATGTGAGAGCACCAAGGGGAAGATTTTGTATTGGAATGCTGTAATTGCTGTACTCTTTCTGAACATTGATTTTGCAATGATGCCTGACTAAACTAATTTATAAGTTCTAATATCGCACCAGTTTATTGTCTTTGTGGATATTACACGAAAATAGCAAGAATTTAAAAAAGTAGCTTGAATAAGCCAAGAGGAGTTTCATTGGGAGGCAAAATAGAGCTGCACCTCATAAGCTATTCTTTGGGAAACTTTTATTAACTAATTGAATTTTGATGGATCTCTAATTTCCAAGGCATTTTGTCTTGAAGTCACAATTTGTAAAGAGATTATATAGAGGGGAAAGCCTGCGTTTACTGGAAGTCACCAAATGGCACAGTCATACATGTACACAGAGATCATTCATTCTTCTCTACATCATTTACCTAATGTTACCTCAGATATAAACTTTTCATCAATTAGATGCAAAGTATTGTGAGAAATTTAAATCTGTTGTGAGTGCATATATGTCTACATGCTCCTGTACTATGCCTTGCAAGTTTTTATTCTTACTTTGATTAAACAACAAAGAATAAAATAGCAATTAAAAAAAAACAGAGACACAAAATCACGTGCAAAGCCATTTCAGTTCTGTGTTCTCTTGGTAGTCAATGACCTCAGGGAAAGTCCTTATCCTCCTAAGAGATGGTAAATGTGTTCCTGTTGCTTAAATTCTCAATGGATGGTGAGGTGAGTGAATGAAGCATTTGTGGTGTCCCTGATATTTAAAATATAGCAACTCCATATTGTGTCGCTCAAAAAAAAAAAAAAAGATTAAGCGTGACTTGCCTTGAATTTTGTTGAGAAAGCAGGCTGACATTGGATTTTGCTAGTGATTATTTCAATTTCTAAGATCATTTAAAGGACTAATTGCAAACTTTTAAAGGCTTGCTGAGTTTGTTGTTATTATAAGGTCACTTAATGATTAGTTACTTATAAATTACAAATATTTATGGGGAGTGTATAGCTATCTTTCTAAGCTGCCTTCCCGTAGCCAGGAGAGTGGACTGCATAATATTGAAGGGCCCAATTTGCCAAAAATAATGATTCTACTCCATCTTAAAGAAATCCTTCCCCTCAATGAGTTTTCCTCTGATGTGAAAATTACAAAAATGTAACAAAAAATTAGATTCATTACAAATTAGCTTTTTATAATAACTGTCAAATAGGTACTTTTGCAGAAAAAAAATCAAAGATGTGCTATTTAGTGAAATTTTTTAAATTACATTTGTTATTTCAACCCATAACAGTAAGGAATGACATCGGTTGGAGGTCTTCTCTTCTTCACAAAACTGCCTTTCTTACTATCTAGTCATCTCTTACCATCAACATCACCTAGGTGCTCATGAGAAATGCTGAATTTCTCACTCAACCCAGACCTACTGAAAGAGAAACCCTGGAGGTGGGACCATCAGTGTGTGTTTCAATCATCCTACAAGGGAATCTGAGAAACACGTAATCTTGAGAAACGTTGGACTAAGAGATTATCCACTTTTTTGAGGAGCTTACATTCCAGAGGAGAATATACTAGCAAATGGACACCTAGCAAAGAATGGAAGTGCAAGCATTACTTCTGAAAGAAGATGGTGTGGAAGAAAAGAAAAAATTCTTCCTCTTCCACTGTGGATAGAATTTGTTGACTCATTAATTCCAGTAAGTATAAAATAACCATGATCATTTACTCCCACCCTTTCCAACGCCTAGCACTCAGGGACTGTTATCGCTAATTCCAAAAATAATTTTCAGTTTACAGATGTGAGGGCTCAAAGGAATTAAGAAATGTATTATTCGCCAAGGTCATACATCTAGACATATAAGTCAGCATTTAAAACCCAACACTCCTACTCCCAGCCAACTCTCCCAAACCTACATTCTTTCTGTCAGGGATCATTGCCTCCTATTCCGGACAAGTTTATTCCAGCGTGCACAGGCAACTTGAAAGGACTGCTCACAATAGAAGAGACACTTGTTTGAGTGGGGTTCTAGGTGTTGAAGTTAAATTAGATGTCATATTTAGGCTGTTTCTTTTTTTCAAAGTTCTTCTTTTACTCTGATCATCATAAATTCTCAAAACCCCGATCTAAAATATCTAATGTTCTAATCCCATTGTATAGCAACTGCTTGTTTATCCCTGTCTCAACCTGGATCTTCTAGGAGTGTCATACTCTTTTTAAGAAACAGAAGAAATCCCAGGGATTTCCTCCCTTCTCAGAAACAGCACTTCAGCACACATAAATATTTATTAAATTAAGATTGTTCATAAACATGGAGACCTGTCCCTGGGTGGGACAATATCTTAGTACCCTGGGCCCAGTGCTTGGGAGAGTAAGGGGCTCTGAACCTCACTGTTTTTCTCTTAACACCATTAAAATTCTGTTAGAATTTTTTTCCTTTTTTTCTTTTTGAGGAAGATTAGCCCTGAGCTAACATCCACAGCCAATCCTCCTCTTTTTACTGAGGAAGACTGGCCCTGAGCGAATATCCATGCCCATCTTCCTCTATGTTATGTGAGACATCTGCTGCAGAATGGCTTGATAAGCGGTAGGTAGGTCTGTACTCAGGATCCAAACCAGCCAACCCCAGGCCACCAAAGCAGAACGTGCGAACTTAACTGCTGTGCCACCAGGCCAACCCCTAGAATTTTTTTTTTCTTTTGATGATATGCCAAAGGGCCCCCAAAACTTGAACACAGGACTTTTTTTCAAATGGGATTTTTTTGGTGGATCCTGACTTATTCAATTTGTCAGGCCTTCGTACGTCCTATAGTAATATCCTTCTCCATAAATTGTACAATTTCTTACATTGTTTCCCCTTACCTGAGTTACTAGGAAAAGGATTTTGTCCTTATGGTTTTATCCTTAGCCTGATCCATGTTAAGTACAATAAGTTTCTGTTGAGTGAAAATTAGATAAAATATCTTAATTCCTAATATAAAATTATTATAAAAATTGAACCTTAAAGATTTCTATCACACTGTCAAAATTGTTCTTCTCCGTAAGTCTTAATGAATACGCAAATGTTTATTACATTCAGGTCATTTTATCACTCATTTTATCCTGACATCAATATGCTATAGGTACTATTACCATGCTCCTTCTGTACCTGAGACACAGAGTGGTTTTATAAACTGCTCAAAGTCATTTGGTTACTAAACTGAGAAACCAAGAATTAAACTCGGCACACTAGCTCCAGAATTCATGAGGATCCTAATTCACATGGCCAGTCTTAGTTTTCTGACAATTCAGAATTCTTTTGTTGCCTATAAAGTCAGAACTGGAAACTTGTTGGGTTGTTATTTATTTATTTAAATTTTAAAAATTATTCACATATTTGAGGAAGTGATTGAGTAATTATTAATTTTTCACTAATAAAATATTTATTGTTATGGCTAAATAATTATCTCTTGTCTTTAAAATATTAACGCAACTTTTCGCAATCATAAACCTTAACTTCCAACTTGATGTACAGTATGTATTTTAAATATTAAGTATAGCCTATCATTAAAAATGATGGAGCAGAAATATAGCCTTGAAATCCCAATGCCAAAGTGATATGTACCCTCCTGTAAATTACACAAAAAGAACGAACAGCTAAGTCCATTCACAAAATATCCAACATGGTAGTTCTATTGCAGACACCTTCACAATCAATTCAGGCCAATGAGAAAAGACCCATCAATCAATCAGCTAGACATTTAATCAAAACACACAATGAAAAATCTATCAAAACAAGGATCTGAAAGCAATTGAACTTTGATTACTTGAACACCAAAAATGTGTGAGGTTTGAGCGCCGAGTTGCCTCCTTGTCAAATAAAAGATGGAGTTATCTTTTTCCTGTGAACTGATTGCTGCCTCAACTTATTCCCATTGGTGTTTCTATCAACCAATCAATTTTCTAAAAAGCAATTATTTCTTCCCAAAAGTTTACAAATAATAAAACATGGAAGGGAGAAAGCAGGATAAATGTGTTTTGTTTTTAAAAATTTCTGCAGAAACGTTATAAACAGAAAAAAAATTAGATGAAATTACCAAATGTCAATTATACAGCAAATCAGAAACAAGATGAAATAAAATGGTATAGGCCAAATTGATTTCTGCCATGTCCGCTTAGCCCAAATTCAGGTAGTAAAGTGTGTGCGTCCTTATCTGAGTTTTTAAAACAGTCTCAAAAGCTTTATTACAGGCCCAACAGTTGCAGAAACATCAACATTTTTGCCACTTATTTCAAGCTTCCTAAACAATAATAAAGTTTTTTTCTTTTTCAGTTAAGAAGTGCTTTGTTATCAATTTAGTAATATGGTTGACAAACAGTTTTAAACATTTGACTGAATATCTCTCGATATCTTAGCTCCACAATGAATCATTTAATTAGGGACAATTTGCATGATCTAAAATAAATTGAATAATTATTCTCCATTTGGCGAGGGGCTAAAAATTGGATGTGGATTTAGATTTAAATTTTAAAACTTAATGAGGAAAGTAAACTAGCTTCCATTGCTAAACAATTCTGTCACGTTTTTTGAAAAATATATGAATAGCATTGCTTTCCAGCTTAATTTTATTATAATAAGGGAGCGCAATATTACTTTGCAAATGATTGTCTTGCAAATCCAGCCAAAAGAATTACAGAATAAAATGTAAATGAACTTCACCTATACCTTTTTGGAGGAATATAAGGGTTCACTACATTTCTAAATCTAGGTCACTAGTTTATGCCCCATCCACCACCACCACATTTTGTGGGATTCTAACGACAACACTTCATCAAAAAGTTACTATCACTCTTTCCTTGAAGTAGAGATTTATGGAAAGCACCTCTGTCATCCAAAGTGGACAGAGGTGAACAAAGGATGTTGACAAGCTCCTTTGCTCATATGAATAGCTTAGATAAATAGATAAAGAAAATGCGGTATGTCTATACAATGGAATATTATTCAGCCATAAATCCTGCTATGTGTAACAACATGGATGGACCTTGAGGGCATTATGCTAAGTGAAATAAGTCAGACAGAGAAAGACAAATATGGTATGATTTCACTTATATGAGGAATCTGAAAATAACCCCTCAAACTCACAGATACAGAGAACAGCGTGGCGGTTGCCAGAGGCAGGGGGTGGAGGATGGACAACATAAGTGATGGTGATCAAAAAATACAAACTTCCAGCTATGAAATAAATAAGTCCTGGGGATGTAATGTACTGTATGGTGACTACAGTTAATATTACTGTACTGTATATCTAAAATTTGCTAAGAGAGTAAATCTTAAAACTTCTCATCACATCACAAGATTTGTAACTATGTGTGTTAATAAATGTTAGCTAGACTTGTAGTGATCATTTTGCAATATACACAAATATTGAATCATTATGTCATATATCTGAAACTGATATAATGCTATATGTCAATTATAGCTCAATTTAAAAAAAGAAAAAATAAAGGCTTTCTTCAGTTTATTGTCATTTCTATTGGGTTTTGAACCACTCCTAATATTCTGGAGACCGAGCACTTCATTATGACGCTCATTCCGAAAATCTCACTCCCCGTATACTTTCCAGGGTGTTTTTGAACATAGGAATGTTAGAATAGCATTGATGACCAGCTTCTTTCACTGTTACTTGTCAACCAGAAGCAATGGCTCTGATCCAGTACATCCAGAAAAATTAAAGACCTCATTTTGACTTGTCCTTCCTCCATTTATTTCGGTGGAGATTTTCCTCCACACATTCTCCAGTCGAGAACACTCCTCTTATCTATCCCAGACCGCAGGAATAGTTTCAAAAGTTGATATTCTACTTCCTACTGTCAGACTATTCTTGCTCTCTTACTGCTCTGAAAGCATGCGAGTGAAGGGTTAGCGCTGGAGAGAACGCTTTGACCTAAAGGAGCCACCAAAGATCAGCACTACAAAAGAAGCCAAGTATATCTATCCACAAGGGCATACTGCAGCCTCTGCCCTGGATCTTACCCAAATGCCCAGCATCCACATTTTGGCCCTGAACCCATTGGTTTTAGCCTTTTGAGATATCATGTTCTCTGCGTTAATTCTGAGAATCTCTTTGGCTGCCAAAATCTGGATGATGTGTCCTAACATGAGAAAATGGCCCATCTGCTTCTCTGCTTTGACCTGTTGTCAAATAACCACTGTCTCTTGGTTATTCCTTAGGCAACTTGTTCCCTAGCCAGCAATGCTAAGTTATCTGGCTCTTCAAAAAAGAGGTGGGCTTCTCTGAGTTAGCAAATCCTCAGATGTCCTAATTACTTATTTAGCAGACAGTCTCCCCTCTGGGAGCTCCTGAAGAGGTGAGATCACCTTTGTTTCTTTTGAACCACTGAACTAGAGCAAAAGGTATGGAAAATGAATAACCATGGTTAATCTCTCAACCTTCCCTGAGGATTCTATTTTCAGTCCAAGACATAAGCTCCTGGGGAAGCTTAAGGTCATAGGTTTAATTTGTAAGATGTCTTGTATGGAGATAATATAGGTACAAGTTTAAGAAAACAGTATTTCCCCCAAGTCTCTTTAAACCATCTGGAGTTTCAGGTGCACACACCCTTGAGGTGAATTTTTCATTTGCATTTTCGTCATCAGGTTTTCTTGGAGAAATAATTTTATGGATGGGTCTTTTTTTTGTTTTTTAAAGATTGGCACCTGGGCTAACAACTGTTGTCAATCTTTTTTTCTTTTTTTCTGCTTTATTTCCCCAAACCCCCCCATACACAGTTGTACATCCTAGTTGCAGGTCCTTCTAGTTGGGGGATGTGGGACGCCGCCTCAACGTGGCCTGGCGAGCGGTGCATGTTCGCGCCCAGGATCCGAACCCTGGGCCGCTCCAGCGGAGCACGAGAACTTAACCACTCGGCCATGGGGCCGGCCCCTGGATGGGTCTTTTTTCATTCTGCAGAGTTCTAGGAACCACCTGACTCTGCTGTGAGTGCAGGCAGCTAATAAATGTTCAGTAAAGGCTTCCTCAGACCCAGGCAGCCAGAATAAGCACTGAGGGCCTGGGCTGTACCCAAGGTTCATACTCAAATTTTAGTTTCTTTCCTATTTTACAGAACAAAAAAATAGAATAAGAGAAATACTAGGATATAAATTATGATAAAGTAAACAGTATCATCAAGGATCAAGTCAGTTTGTCTAAAACCAAAAGAGACTAAAAATCCCTTACCTAGAGCCATAAGCTCCTGAGGGGAGAAGCTGGGTTTCAGCGTTGTGGTGGAGTTCGCTGAAGGACTGCTTAGAGGCCTCTTGAGAGAAAACCTGAGGCAAAATAGCCTTCCTGGGCCACATCCAATACCTCAGAGAGAAGAGCAGCCAATAATCAAACAAGGCTGCCCTCAGCTCTTCCCTGCCTGGTGTGGACACCCTACCCGCAGCCTCCACGGACTCCATCCAGTCATTCTGTGCCCTCACAGTGGTATCTAAGGGAGTCACACAGGATTTTCTAGGACCTGCCCTGTCAGGAGTGAGCACCTCTCTCATTACTTCCTCACTCTCTCACTTTTGAGCTGCCTGGCTTTGGGCAAGTTACTGACCCTCTCTGGGTTTCAGAGTCCCCACTAGAAAAATAAGAATACTAATAGCGTCGACCTCACAGATGATTTAATACATGTAAACATTTCAAACAAGAACACAGTAAGAATGACTTCAATAAATGTTAGATACTGCTGGTTTAGCGCTTTACCCTTTTCAAAGCTCCTTGCACACACCAGTGATTGGATTAGCACAAAACTGCAAATCTAGTGTCTCAGGTATTGACCACCATAGACCCAACCAAGAAATTCATCCTCTGAGAACTTAAGTCACTGTGATTTTCCCAAGCGAACATAGCCACCGAATGGTGGAAATAAGGCCAAGATCTAAGCATCTCCGTATTTCGTCCAGTTCTCTTTCTGGCGTGTCATGCTGACCCAGTTTATTAAAAGTTTTCCGTAGTCGCAGAGCAAGGTCAACTTGTGATCCTCCACAGTTTCATACTTTATCTTGGGTTTCAGGCCACCAGTAAGAGGGAAGGTACAGGTTTGCTAACTTTATTGTAAATTAGTAGTGTTACCGAACCTGAAGTGAGTTCGCTCACCCATTGCTCAGCAAGCCAATCTCTGACACCGGGTGTGGTGGAAGAAAGTAGGAATTTTATTTTTCCACTCGCTGAGCAAGGAGAGAGGGCAGCTAACGCTCAAATCCCAAACTCCCCGAAAAGCTAAAAGGAAGGGTTTCTATTTGGGGTTTTAGGTAGGGGAGGGGGAGCACATGGCCTTGCTGGTCGGAGCTTCCCACCAGCCTGTCTTTGGCCTTGAGACACTTGCAGACAGGAGGGAGCTCATGACCTTGCTGGTCTGCAGCTTTCCCACCAGCCCCTATCTCTTTGCGGGAGGAGATAGTCCAGGTGCTTGTCCTTGACAGTGTCTGTCTCCATGGAGGATAGTGGATTCTGGAGCCAGGAAGCCAGGGAGTAAGCAGGGAATGAGTGCTTTGGTTTTAACCCCATATATGCTGGGTTTAATGTGGGGAAACTGATATCAGGGTCAATATCAGTAGTAGTACTAGTACTAGTAAATGTGGTGGTAGTCATAGTGCTAGCTCTCATTTACTGAGTCCCAGGCATCATAATCTTTACATTTGGTTCCACAGTTGATGCTCCTAACCGCCTTGTGAGGTGCACACTCATTACTTATCAAGTAAGGTAGTGAGGCTCAGGAAGGATAAGTAACTTTCCTCAAAATCAGATCTGGGAAATGGAGGTGTCTGAACCCTGATGATGTTTCTTGTTTCTCAAAGACATCTTTCATAGATGTGGAAACATAAATCCCCTAGAGATGCAAAAAAAAAAAAAAAATCCAAATTCAAAGATTTATTGCACTACAATATTGTGAAATTCCTCTTAAAATCTTAAAATTTAGATTTGTAAGACACCGACTGAGTCGTGTGATTCTCAACTTTTTTTGGATACAATAGAAAATAGAGCTCCAGAAGAGATGCGCAATTTGTCCAGGGTCCCCCAGTGACTTAGTAGCAGAAGGCAAATTAAAATACATGTGCTCTCTCCTTATCTAAGTCTTCCTTCTTCATCTTTATTTTTTTCTCTCTTTCTATCTCTGGAATATATTTAGCTATTCCTGTAACAAGCAGCCTATTTCTTTTCTGGATGCCCAGAGAACGTTTCTCAAGGTAGAATTAAAGTCATTCCAAACCCTAAGTAAATTGCCCACTTCTGGATTGACTGTGTGGGTTTCTTTGTCCCTAAGCCTTCCTCCCTTCACTAATATCAATATTCAATGTATAATCTTCTTCAGGATTGATTACTATATACATCTTTATATGTCAACCCTCAAACATGAACCCCCATCTAGATCCAGAAACCCTCCAAGGTTTCTTTAAATCCACAATGTGGATGTGCAAACTAAATTTTAAAATAACTGTCAATTTCAAGAGATGGGCTGCTTGGATTTAGAATTCATTCTATAATATTTTATAGATTAAACACAAAAAACAAAAAGCTATTCACGATCACATGCAAATATAAGGAGAAAAAGGTCACTATACATATAAACTCTAGAAATCACCCAGAGAAAGCAGCAAAACAAATGCAACAAAATGGAGAAAATGTTATTGACTGTATTTCTTTTCGGATGGTCAATGTTTGATGTAGAATGTAAGATCCTTCCTACGTTAGGAATATGAACAGAACCATTCTGCACAAGAAGACAGAACATACAGTTTGTTCTTCCAGAGAGAAGAAGAGGGAGCAGATAAGAGGGAGGACACGGAAGTAGAGCCAGTTGGATGGCAGAAGTCTTCATGCTATGGTATTGGACCATTTCTCTGTGTACAACATCTTCTCCAGTGAATTTCAGAAACTCATAAAATTCTTGGAGGGCATTGTTTCTGGAAACAAAAGAGATAAATTCCTCACCAAAATTAACATGTTGCAAAACAGTGGAATATGCAAAAATGGAAGCAGGAAGGAAAAAGAACCACTAACTTACAGAATTCCTGGAGTCTGCTCTGAACTAAAAAACATAGTGTTGAGATACGGTCAGTTCTCTAGGAGACTGTGCTGCAGGAACTCTGCTCAGAGGAACAGAGACTTCTCTTCAAAAGCAGCCCCTCAAATGCCAGAATTTTCTATCAGTTGAAAGCTCATTTCTTTCATCAAAAGTGGTTATGGACATGAGCTCTAGAGACAGACTCTCTGGGTTTGAATCCTGACTCTGCCACTGACTACCTATCAAACCTTGGTTAACTCTCAACCTCTCTGCACCTCTGTAAAATAGAAATAATAATAGTCTCTCTTTTTAAGATTCTTTTGAATATTAAAGAAACCCATGCAAGGTACTTGTAAGAGTGCCTGGCTCAGAGTATGCTAAACACGTCTTAGCTATTATTATCAATATAAATTTTCCAGCAGCAATTCCATAGACTGTTCACCCTACAACTGGCCATTTGACGCACAGCTTTTCAGAACTCATTACATCATACCAACATTCTAATAGAACCCAAGCTATTTGATGAGAAAGAGTCCTCTGATTACACACTTCAGCCTACTCAGCAGTGTCACTTGGTTACCACGTCATATCTGCCCTCCAGCCTCCTGCTTCCTTGACCTATCCCAGTCATACTAAGTATAATTCCCTCCCCCATCTTATCTTCCCACTTTTAAAGTACTATGTTTATCTACGCTACTCATAAACAACTTATTGCACAGTTTCGCATGCCAGTTGGCAGGATTGCTTTATTCCCCATACCCTTGGGGATCACTGTACAAGAATAAAAGAAACTAACACCTATCCTCCATTTTTCTTATATATTCCTTAATCCTCCTTCCCCTGATTCTTTCACACATAAATTCTCATTAATCATCTTCGTATCTGCCACTTTCTTTCAGTAACAATCAGATGGCAAAAATTCTCAAGTCCACCCGCTGTGAGAACATTTCCCCAACATGCTTCCTCTCCAGCTAATATTTTACCATCATATTTCTTAAAAATATAGAAGTATAGCCCATTCACCATTCTTCAAGATGTTCAACACCTTGAAGTATGACTTGTGTTTCTATAAAATCTTAGACACTTTTTAAAACTCATAGCGAAAAAGCTCTGTGGGTGAGTGCACACGCTCACATGCACATTTACATAACTTTCCCTGTCCTTTATTCTTCCATCTGTGTGACATGTGACATTGTGGGCGCAGATGTCCTTTTTGTAACTCTTTTCCTTTGGCTTCTGTGACATTGCACTTTTCTCCCTCTTCCTGCCTCACTTACTGAGACTCCAAAGTGAATAGTTTATCTTAAATCTGCTTGTTATCTTGTTTACATGATTCACTTTTATTTTGATATCTTCATTATCTTTTTTAGGTCAATGCTTATTATTGGTTTGATTAATTCATACATTTTGATCCCAATCATTGAAAATTTTTGACATGGCTATTCACTATTAACGATATTTTGTTTGCCACATTTATAGCGTTTTTCCATCTCCTCTGGAAACTGAAGCTCTGAGTTACCTCTATGTGGCTAAGGAAGCACCTCATTTTTCAGGACATGGTCTGAGAACCCCGTGGGAGACAAGACTCAGAATCCTCACAGCTCCCATCCCTGATGCAACTGTGGAATCCTAGTTCCAGATACCAATGAAGATTTCTTAGAGGCATTTTAGGAAGTGTCTAGATAACTAGAAGACCTGGTGTGGCTCCTAAAAATCACATCCAATGGAATTAGTGAATGCTACATTTTAATGTTTGAAAATTTTTAAGGATTAAAAAAATGCAAATGAGTTTTCCATTTACCATTTTGTTGAACTTATAGGAAAACTAAACACATTCGTGTTGTGCATTGTCAAAGGCAGAACTCTCATAGAAACACAAAATATTTTCACAATCATCACGACAGATAATGAGGTCCAATTCCATCATTTTATCACAGAGAAGACAGAAATTCCCCAAGGTCCTACTGTCAACTGATATTCTAGCTGACTCAGTTCAGTGTTGCTATGATTAAACAAGAGTGACTTTCCTGAAATTGAATATTATGAGAATTTCTAAGTATTATTTTATTATGTTTCTAGTCTAATAACGTTCTTCCATATAAAGGCATTAATGATATTTTATGATGTCAAAAAGACTACAGTTAATATATGAGTGTTTAGTCCTCATACTACTTTCAATTTAATATACTAAGATACAGAAAACAGAAGGGGAGACTTGTGGGAGAAACCAAATACACTGCAAATGGAATTTGAGTTAACCTACAATGAGAATACAGATAAATAAGACCCATACTCTCAGTAGAGGTTAAGTCCAAACCACATAATAAAAGGTAGTTGTAGAGAAGTGGGCGATGATACTAGGATCACTTAGCTAAGAAAAGCAGTAGGCTGAATTATAAAAGAGATCTGACTGCCCCTGCCATCACAGTCCAGAGAAAAACAAGTCAGTTGGATAATATGCATATCTGTCAACAAGACATGCAAAAGCTCAGCGGAAGAAGTACTTTTTTTTTTAATAGCACTATACCCTGAGTAGAATTAGTCACTAGGAACATTGATCAAAGTAACTAATAATATGGTCAATAGCAAGACTTGGCCTGAAAAACCCTGTGAATTTTCCTGAATTTTACAAAATTTCAGGCATGTGATAAGAGTTTTTCATAAATTGTCCTTCAGTGAAATACTCAGATACAATGTTGGAGTCAAGAGGTAGGATTGTGAAAGGAAGGCCCAGTTGTTTGCTACCGTGGTCAAATGACAAAAATAAAGCATCATTCTCAGACCATTACTTTCAAATTGAATGTTGCTTCAGTTGGTGCTCTGAGAGAAGTGAGCAGCACGGTGATTAGGACTGAGGTTGCCCAGGTACTGGATAGGAACTACCCATGGAGGAGGTCATTGGGAACACCTGAGGGAAAGAGTTTTCTCAGAAAGCAGTTAGTTCTTGATGAACCCACACACTTGCCTAATCTCTTGATAGCAGGAAGAAAAGTCTGCAGTTTAGAAGATGGAAGGATTTCCTTGTCATTTTGAGGTGTTACGAATTTGTCTCAGTTAGTCACTGGAGTGGAAGACCACAACGCTTAAGCCGATGTTAGGTTCTTTACAAAAGGCTGGACGCTTCATTGTCAAATCCAAGTTCAGACTTCTTGGGCATTTATGTCATTAGCAGTGGCCCTGCTAGAACCCGACTGACACTAGTTTTTATTACTTCCTGAGAACTGTTTGTAAATTGGGCTTCATCAATCACTCCGTATTTCCCTAATTTCGTGGGAATATGTGAAGTCACTTTGAGAAAACTTGGTTATCTGTTAGAAAATTTCTGTTGGATAATGATCCCGATTTGGTTATATTAACAGAATTGTCATTGAAAATGGTGGCTCAACTTGAATTCTGGTAGAAGGATCTTGGAAAGTTAAGAAAAGAAACCTCTTGTTTAAAAAGATCTATCTATATCTAAAAAGATTGTAAATTGTTCTTCCAACTACAATATTTGCTAATCAGCAGGAAATGGATTAGATTTCTTTTTCTTTGATAAATTGGCTCAGTGTTTTTATATATGCTGTGAATACAAAACTCAGGCAGTGGTATAAATAATTCTTTCAGAAAAAGAGTCTTTTTCAAACAAGGAAATACTACAATGACAGTAGCATTGGCAATAACATTGTGCTTTTACAGATTTCCATGTAGGAACATTTTCAACCAAATAATATTTTTATGACTGCCTTTTGAATATTCATCAGTTTAAAGTATGCCCTGATTAGATTAGATAAAGCAGAACATTTTTTAGTTATCCTCAGTTCTACAATCTTTGCTTCAGATTCTTTCTTTTTTTAATTTTTGGCTTTTACTTAGAATAGTAATTATACCTTTGATACATTATATCATTAAATTTGTAATATGAGAAGACAAAAAAATAAAATCTTTGAGATCAGAAATTGAGTTTCATGAGATATCCATCCCCAGTAGCAATGTGGCAAAATGAAACTAGTAATTATAAAGCATTATTAACCTAGAGAGGTTGTTTCCTTGCGTTGTTATCTTCTTCAGAAAGATTTGAAAAGAAATTATGTCAGTACAAAACATATAATTCATCATTCAGATTATTACTATTTTTTTTGAAGAAGAAGATTAGCCCTGAGCTAATATTTGCCACCAATCCTCCTCTTTTTGCTGAGGAAGCCTGGCCCTGAGCTAACATCCGTGCCCATTTTCTTCTACTTTCTATGTGGGATGCCTGCCACAGCATAGCTTGATGAGTGGTGCCATGTCCCACCCAGGATCCGAACCAGGGAACCCTGAGCAGCCGAAGCACAACGTGCGAACTTTTCTGCGCCACCAGGCCAGCCCTCATCATTCAGATTATTGACAGATATTTTATTTTTTAATTAAACATATATACAACAATTAATGATTAGCAAATTAAGGTGATCATTAAAATAATTAAAATGTATTAAATTTTGAATGACATGAGAAATGCTAATTGATAATGTTAAGTGAATAAAAAGCACAAAATGATGTTTTAACAAGAGCAAACTCTAGGAATAGACAGGATTGTTATTTTCTTCTTTCTTTTTTCTTCATTTTCCAATTCTACTATGATAAGCTTATGGTTTACTATATGAAAAATGATGATCTTGTGTTTGCTATATTAAAAATACAACCATAAATGTAATTTTAGAAATGTATTGTATGTTTACAAATACAGTCTTATTTCCAGTTTGGTCCCCTACATCTATTCACCTATACCCTTTTAGAATTTGTCCATACATGTTTTGAAAATTAGAGTTTGTAATTTATACGGGATAGGACTAGTTAGCAGAGCGGCTGTGTGCAGCTCAATACGTTGTTCACTTTGCAAGGGCACCCAGCCCAGGGTCCACGTCTGTAACCACAGAGCTGCATCTATCCAGGGAGGTGGAGGAGAGGTGTGGCTTTTGATAATTTGTACAAAGGCAAGGTGTGGACTAGAGAAGCCCTTATGAGCAAATAATTTCTTTATATTAGTGTGCTTTTATTTGGCGACTTATATAAAACTATTCCTACAATTTAGGAACCCATTTCTATACATGAATATCTAATTTGTTTTGTCAGGTTGAAATATCCTGGATGGAAAGTCAATGGTAGACAGATGGGTGAATAACATCATGGGGAGGAAACTTAAGGGTAATTGGCAGAAATGGGAAAGAAAAGATGCCTCCTACAATTATACACATCTTCAAAGCTTTAGAAAGTAGTTGTAACTAACAACTGATGTGTTTACACACAGAAAACATTTATATTTGGGACTAGATGGAAGAAGGATGGTTCTGTGTTTAAAGAGCCTACACTATGGTGTAACAATGGCTGGTAGTTTTGATTTGTTTAATTATCAGTAAATAATATATTTATATGATGATGCTTGTCAAAATGTGTCTGTCTTCCAGCTAATACCTGAAAATATTAAAAATATAATCCTTTAAATGTGAATTCAAGTTGTGGAAGAGAAGTTTTGGAAATAAGTAAAGTTGAATCTACTCCCACTCCTTCAGCTGAGCTTTGAGAAGCTTTATTTTCCAACAAAAGGAATGAAGGGGCCAGCCCAGTGGTGTAGTGGTTGAGTTTGAATGCTCTGATTCGGTGGCCTGGGGTTTGCAGGTTCAGATCCCAGGCACAGACCTACACACCACTCATCAAGCCATGTTGTGGTGGCACCCCACATACAAGAATAGAAGAGGATTGGCACAGATATTAGCTGAGGGACAATCTTCTTCAAGCAAAAAGAGTAAGATTGGAAACATGTGTTAGCTCAGGGCCAATCTTCCTCACCAAATAAAAGAAAAGAAAGAAAAGGAATGGATGTATTTCTGATCTCTGTTGAGCGATTGTTTAAATGCGTTTTCTGGAAGGTACATTTTTAAGGATGATTTTTAATGTCATGTACAGAACATAAAGAAAAGTATTAGATCCATCCCCATTTACAGGAATAGATTTGACGAGAATTACGTTTATAATGAGGATTATGTTAATATATATCACTCATGTATCCTATTACCATTATAGTATTTCTAAGTCATTTCCATACTTATTACAAACATGCTTTCTCAATATTTTAAAATCAACCTAGTTGGAGGGCTGAAGATGGCAAGCATTTGCCCACATGCTTATTTCCAATTTGTCTGGTACATCCCATCTTTCTTTGCAGAATTTTCAGTTATTATAGGCATGACACAATATGTAAGATAGTGGCCCGTAGTGTATTGTGTATTGTACTCTTTGCTTACTAATGCACAATCTCTACAGAAGGTATAAATAAAAATTGATTAGAAGTGTTTTACCCACCATCTGGAAGTCCAATATCAGGCTTCAATGAATAGCCTTCAACACTTATAGACTCTAATATCCTGGCTCTTTATGATAATATTCTAAGGGCAAATCCAGTTCATGGTTTCCTTTTTTTTCCCTTTTACTACATTAACCTATTGCAGTTTTGATTTCAATTACCTTGTAATGCATATAAAAATAAATTACAGAGTGAAAATATTACAGAGAGGTTTAACAAGTTAATGGTAAATTAAATGCACTCTCTTCTTCATTATGCAAATTTGCAATGCTGTGGAACATTTAGCACTCTCTCCTGGATAGCACTCAACATTTTATATGCAGGTAAGTCAACAGAGCTAGTGACCTTTTGCCTTACTCATGCATTAATACAAGAAATAAATGCTGAAGTTTTTCCAATTTCTTTGCAAACCTTCAGGTAATGTAAAAGCCAATCCATTACTTCATACAGAGCATCCATTTCTAGTCAAGTCACTCAGGGTGTTCCTTCTGAAAAAAGACTGTTGTGCTTAGCGATGAGTAAAGAAGTGCTAATTTTGATTTAAAATTTAGATTTTTAAGTTCATTTAATTATTTTCTCTCTAAAGCGACTCTAAGATCATTGAACAGACAAACAAGCACAGCTTTCTTGTCATAATTAATAGATACCACTTTCTTATCCTGCAATAGTTCCCACTTTTCTTTTTGCATTCTGGCATATAGAAAATAATGAATCCGTTTCTATTTATTGAAGTTAAATTGGGAGATGTGGGTCAAAGGTACAAACCTGCAGTTAGAAGATAAATAAGTCCTGGAAATCTAATGCAAAACATCGTGATTATAGCCAACAACACTGTATTACATAAATCAAATTTGCTAAGAGACTAGATCTTAAATGTTCTCATCACAAAAAAAGAAATGATAGTTATGTGACATGATGGACTTAGTAGTTAATACCATGGTGGTGATCATATTGTAATATATAAATGGATCAAATGAACACATTGTACACCTTAAACTTACACAATGTTACATGTCAATTATATCTCAATTAAGAAATACAATAAAGTTGAAATTATCCACTCAACAGTTATTTTTGCAAAATAATCTATTTTTTCATCTAAATCTTATTCTAAATCTATTTTTCCTCAAGTTGGTTTATAAATTTTGATGCAGAATCATCTTAAACCTCTGCTATTAATCTGAGAAATTTTGTTTCTAAAATGCCTTAAAGCAGTTACCCTTAAAATTTCTTGTAAACTTCCAATAATTTCTTAAACTTTAAACTCAGACTTCTTCCAAGAAAATTTAAATGACTTGTAAGTGTAATAATAAAATGTAATATAATCAGAGGCAAAAGTAGAACAGAAAGCACGTTGTTTCATGGGTGTATTAAAAGAAAAATTAAAACGAAAGAAAGAAAGAAGGAAGGAAAGAAGATAGGAAGAAAGAAAGCAAGGAAGAAAAAAATGCGAAAGAGAAAGAAAGGAGGGGAAGAAGAAATGATGGAAGGGAGGAGGACTTTTTCAATGTTACTTGGAGTTTTTAGGTATAGATGTACATGGATAGATATATACAAATTTAGATAAACATAGTTATAGATACAGATAAAGATCCAATTTCTACCAGTGGCTCAGTTACTCTAAGTTCAAAAGAAATTGAGCTTTTGTCCTATTGCAGAGCTGAACTCTCATTCTCTTACCTATATGGCTTTGCCTTCATCTCTCTCATCCAGACAGCTCTGTATCCTCAGTCAGTACAGCCCCATTTTTAAGAAAATACCACCATGCCACCGTTACTGTTTTTTGCAGATCTTTAGCGCTACACCAGATGAATACAATTTGTTGTTTTTATAAATCACTTTGGATTTTGGTCACTTAACACAACTACATCACATTCTAACTGATAAGATGGGAGCAATAGAGGATAAGTGTAAGTATATGGATATTCAACTAAAATATGTTTGAAAAGTAAAATTTCTGTGTCTAAAACACAGGGAAAATGTGGTTCTCCAAAGTTCAGGCTGAAAAGGTTAGTTTAAAAACTAATACCCATAACTTATTATTAAAATGATTGCTGCAATTCTTAGTAGCTCAATAATATGAATGCTCTATGTAATTCATTGAAAATAATTGTTATTGGCAAGGTCTTCATTAACAATAATGATGAAAGTGCATACTCACTTATGTTTATAAGCTAGATTACATACACAACAGTTTCATGGACTTATTAGCCATTGCATATTGAGGTTTTCATATTTAAAAAGTGTAAGAAAACAGGGGCCGGCCTCGTGGCTGAGTGGTTAAGTTCACGTGCTCTGCTTTGGCAGCCCAAAGTTTCACCAGTTCGAATCGTAGGTGCAGATCTAGCATGCTCATCAAGCCATGCTGAGACACATCCCAGCAGAACTGGAAGGACCTACAACTAGAATATACAGCTACTTACTGGGGGTCTTTGGGGGGAAGAAAAAAAAGAGGAAGATTGACAACAGATGATAGCTCAGGGCTAATCTTTAATAAAAAAAAAAGTGTAAGAAAACAAAATTTACAGGTTTTTTCTAATCTAAAGTTTTCCCTGACTCTGTTAAGAATTCTAAAGGGTATGAGATTTTACCCTACTTGCAAATGAACAAATTAGTCTGTTACAGTTTCGCGGAAGCTGACAGAAGACATGGGACTTCTGGGTCAGAGACAAAAGGTTTTATTACTCACAGAATAAGCAACACTGGAAGTGTTAGCATAATCACTTCAGTTCCCTGAGACCTGGTTCCCACAGGGAGAATGCAGATTGGCCTAGACACCTCCACACGGTGTGGGAAACATTCCAGGGGAGGACCATTTAGCGTGGGGAGTCTGCCATTTGATAGCAGTGAGTAAGCAAGTCTACTCTTGGTCAGAGTAGGAGATGTTACTTCATCCTTCAAGACTGCACACTGCAAACACAACCTGTGAAATGGCCCAGGTAAAGAGTGGCCAGAGCCTTACCTTCCTGACATACTCAGCATTTAATTCCTGAAATCAAAATAAAAACTTAGATCATAGACTCTACTACCAAATGTAAAGTACATAACATTCTCCAAACATGAAAATCTCTTTTGCTGTTTCTTCTGACATTTAGACAAAGAAGTAGTTGAAGACCAAAGAAAAAGTAGGAGAAAAAGGTAGACTGAGAAGGATCACCCTCACTAGAATGAGGCAGCCATTAGTGGAAAGTGCTATGGATTGTGGAGATCCATCTGGAAGTAGAAGACATACTATCCAAGAGTTTCAGCAACAACCATGTTCTAACACTCTATCTAGAAGTATTCCAAAGCAACATTCAGTTCCAAGCAATCCAGTTAGTAACAGGATGTCTCCAACAAGTTCTTGAAGCTTAGTAAGAGGGGTTTTAGATCTATTGGCATCTAGAAGTCAAATCCAAAGATCAGGAGATGGGTTCATCCCCTAAAATAGACACTAGAAATAAAGCGTGTACCTAGTACTTTGACAAGACCTGGTATAATATATAAATGACTACAACAGGAATTAGGAAATGTGGCCCTTGGGCCCCCTACACTCGAGTACAGGAGGAAATGAGATCTATTAACATGGTGGAAAAAATGTGTGATGAGAGACTGAGGTTCAAGTTTCGAGCCAACACACCAACACCAAGTTCTGCATTACTTCCAAGCATGAGTCAGAGCACAACACTGGCGCCCTGTGGAAACAGCTTACATCTAACCGGGGAGGTGAACAATCCTAAGTTCCCTGTATCATTAAGAAAGTGAAGCTTTAGTTGCTAGAGGCTTCTTTCCTCAAACCCGAAATGGTCTAACTACTGGGGTAAGGCTAGATATAGCACTGTTAATGAAGCCTTTTTAATTCATTGATTAAAGCAATTTTTTAAAGGAATGGACAAATTAATAGTCATAGACTTCATGGAAGTAAGTAAATTAAAATCTTTATCATCTGTAGGTCAAGATATAAGGTTGTGATTCCATTTTTACTTTTCATTCTCTAAAAGCTTTCTGAAGGCCTGGAGAATAGGACTGTTCGATGCCCTACTTGTGAGTAACAGAATAAATCAAATGTATATCAGATGTATATAAAAGTCACTTTGTTTTATACATGTATATTTTTGTCTATTCTTCCATGATTTCCAGGTCCTACTAAAAAATACATGACTGTTATAAATCAGAAAAAAGGGAAAACTACTTTTAAGATATGTGTGACAAATCAAATTGTGAGATTTATTAAGCTAAAGTGGCAGCAGTAATTCTTTTAGGGTTATCTTTTGTACATCAAAGTATGCTATTGTTTGAACTATTTCTATAACATTATAAATATTGTTAATATAAATATGGTAATAATTTAAAATAGCACAACATGTCAGGAAACTCTTATCTCACTATACATGGAGTTGGTCTCATTTAGTTGCAAATGACAGAACAGAAACAGGCTGCAGCAAAAATGAATTTTAACAACTCCTCTAACTGAGGAACTCAGGGGTCTCAGATCTGCTTTCAGGTATGTCTGCATATGAAAGCAGAAATGATATAGTCAGCATTCATTTCTTCGCCATTTCCCGGCTTCGCTCATCTCTACTCCTCATTGTCAGATAGATCCTTGGTTTGTGGTTACAAGATGGCTGCCCAATTTCCATCCAAGAAAATAAGCCAAAATCCTGTTTGCTGGTAGCCTCTATATAAGTCGTGTGATCTATGTTACGTCATGTGCTCAGCCCTGAACCATAGTGGTTTGACCTGGATCTCCACTTGGCAATGCTCTGGAAAGAGGGATGGAGGCCACCAGGACTTTGGGGGATGGAGGCCACCAGACATTGCATGGACTGACAATGGAGGCGTTGGGATCTGATCCTTGAATCAAATTTCTGAGTTGTTACTCTAAGTGTCGTAATCAACTTTGGAGTAACCAAAATGAAATATAGCCACCCATCTGCCTGTAATTTTTAAATGGTCTTTTGAGGATAAGGCATGAGGAGAAAAATAAAGCATTCAGTTCTAACCAGAACCACCAACATTTTAAATAAATTTATTCTAATCTTCTCATCTAAATGAGCAAAAGGATAAAACATGTTTTATTTCATTTGTAAATAGGTTTGAAAACAAGCTTAAATATTAAAATTGCATTTTAATTTAAATACATAATTTTTAATCATATTTTGTTATTTGTACATTGCATGATTAACTTATTATACAATGGAATTACAGTTAATTTTGATGCTTCTTCCTTCAAAATCTCTATGATAATATACTTTGATGTCCGTGTTCTGTTCTTGAATATGGTAAGTGAAAATAGAATAAAAACAGTTTTTCATAGATGCTCATTTGGTCATCTAAAGCTCAACCTGGAATTGAGGTTAGGCACGTACAGAGATACACCTGCCTTTCTCCATTATAGTACAAGAGCTGCCCGTGTGGGTTGAAAATTGGCAGAGCCGAATGCTTAGGCATGTTACAATTAAGTGCAGCAAGCCCTTTAACTGCCTTGCTTCTTGGATGCTGACAGCAAGGACTCTAGTTTAAGCCATCTTTTAATTCAGATATTCATATGTGTTTACATGATGCTGTTCCAACACAAAACTCATCAATCCTATGTCCTTTCTTCATTGACCTACTTTATCCCCATTTACACACCTGACTTAAAGGACAGGTAGAAGGAAATGCTGCTTGCTTATACCTCTGAAAACCAATATCTCTGTTTCGTCTCGAGTGTTACATTCTTTATAGAATGCAGGCAGTAATTTAACTTTTCTCTGATAGCACAAACCTAACTTGCCCCAAGGACACGAAGCAGTGAAGTATAAGATGAAACTGGATTATTGTAGGAGCACTCGTGACTGGATATGTCTGAAAGTCCCTGTGTTCACTCTGCTGCTTTATTTGGATGCCCTGTTATGAGGTTTGAAGCAGAAAAGAAAATGAGCTGGTTGAGAAATAAGAGAAACTGAACATCATTAACATATTCACTTCATGAAATAAACTTGCTATTTTTTTCATGATTTCCTAAAATAGAGAGCAACAAGCCAAAATGAGGGAGAGGAGTAATTAAAAATAAATCCAACCTGACCTGACTTTCCAAACTGTGTCTGGCCATATGTGAGGGTTCCGATCCATAGATAAAGGGTTGATATGTTCGTGCGGTCCACCGTCCTCTCTCCCTCCATTTTTCCCTCCCTCTTTTCTTCCTCCCTCCTTTTTTTTTTTCTTTCCTTCCCTCCTTCCCTCCCTCTCTCCTTCTCTCCTTCCCTTCTCTCTCTCTCTCTCTTTCTCTCTTTTGCTTTTTTAAATGAGGGTAAAATATAAGCTGAGGGCATTAGGTCCGGCAAATGTATATCCAGCTGAAATGTCTGAATAAGAAACCCTGTAGTTATTAAACTATTATAATCGGTAAATGCACACGTCCCAGCTCACTTAATTCTCAAACTAACTGTATTTTATTTGTCATTATTCCTCTTTCCTACAGATGAGGAATACCAAGCTCAGAGATTTTGTGTAACTGGAAAAGTCACAGAGTTTTTATGGCAAAGCCAGAATTTGAACGAAGGCCATTCTAACTTCTTGTAAAACATAGGCTAGTGTTATGTGGTACTAAAAATGCTTTGAGGAGAAAAAGAAACGATGGTTACTATTTAACAGGATCATTTGAATTCACCACCTTTGTTTGCATACCCTTCTTCCAGGAGGCACTATAAGCTTTCTACCCCAACGTTCTTTCAATATGAGTTTCACTTATTCTCAAATCAATTACTGTTTACGGTATAGCTGCACAATATTATTAAATTGGTGTTCCAGCTTTTCCTATTATTTACTTATAATTTTCTTCAGATGTGGACTTAAAGGAAAATAATATAGACGAAGAAAAAAGAGAAGAAGAAAGAATAACTTTCTTGGCACGCTTTTTAACATTTTCACATTTTCCTGTTGGAAGATACAATTATCCTCAAGTTTGGCAATTATGTATTAACATAGCAAATGCAAAAGGGGCAAAAAAAAAAAAAAACTAGAAGAAGGACGAATGATTTTTACCTCTTTCAGACTTTCTGGGCATTATTAAAAAATTAAGATATATATATTGGGGCCAGCCTGGTGGCATAGTGGTTAAGTTGACACACTCTGCTTTGGCAGCCTGGAGTTCACCAGTTTGGATCCTGGGCATGGACCTGCAAACTGCTCATCAAGCCATGCTACGGCAGTATCCCATCTAGACGAGCTAGAAGGACGTACCACTAGGCTATACAACTATGTACTAGGGCTTTGAGGAGAAAAAAAGCAAAAAGAGGAAGATTGGCAACAGATGTTAGCTCAGGGCCAGTCTTCTTCACCAAAAAAAAAAACCCACTAAGATATATATATATTATATTGATTTTCAGTATATCTGGATTATTAATCAATTCTTATTGCATTTAGATATAATGCTTCTACAAAGAAGACAGTGACAAAAATCGATTAGGGAAATAGAAGAAGTTTCTCCTGATTAAAAGTGATAATTTAAACTCAAAATATTCATTTCCTTGTTATTAAAAAATATGTCATTTATCTGAAATATGTTATTAAATATGTAACTTCCATCTAAAAATGTTGAATTAGGAGAGTCTCCTGTCTGATAGGGCAAATGTAATCTTTTCAAAGTAGAATTTTGGGAAAGAAGAATGTTTGGAACTCAGCACAGTGTGAAGGTAAATAATATTCCCCTGAAGTAAAATTTGCTGTGAGAGAAAAGCAAGCAGTCAGCTTGTGCCCCTTTTTAGCTGCCAGCTCATTATATTGCAAGCAATAATGACAGGCAACATTCCATATAGCACACTTTGTGTTTGGCAGAGTCCCTCCCGCCTGGCACTTCCTAAACAGAACTCTGAATGGGTGGGGTTCCCACACTATTGTTTTTCAATAAAATATTATATTTCATTATAACCAGTTATCATTGCAATGAACGACACCTAGGCACTCCAATGTCTGATAAGACTACAAATATATGTCAGAATTTCTCTCTTTATATTTTCAGTACTATTGAATAAGTTGCAGAACACCTTGATTCGCCTAAAACAGGAGTTTTGAGGAATATGCCTTTTGATTTATATTTTCAAAATTATATTTCATTCCTATCTTTTAAATCAAGCATTGAGTTTTTTCCTCAAGTTCACCCTGCATTGAGAATTCACTATATTCTCACAGAGCTACGTCCGAAGTCTTTTATGGTGATTCAAAGTGATGGCAGCAAAAGTCATACATATATTGACTATTTCCAACCAATATTAAAGACAGTCAGAGATTTAGTGTGACTTCTAATTTTTTCTCATCCAGAAATCATGACATTTTTCTCTTCTCAATTTTTCACCAATATTTTCTACATGGCACCTTTTATGAGGGAAGTAGCATAAGTTTATATCTTCATCCATCGAAAAACAAATAGATGGAGATGACACGTGACATAATCTCAAGTGTTGGGATTTTCTTTTTGCTGGTAGGAAATATAGCTGAATGAAGGGCTCCAAATTGGCCGTGGCTCTTCTCACAAGCTTATGATGGTAGCACCTAATAGGATTTATGTTTATAATAAATGATAAATACTTAGTTGAGAAATTGAACTGAAGCTACAAGTTAGCTATAGTAGTGGTACTCAAATAAAAAATACTATTTGGAACACTCAAACCTGGGGATGAATCTTACTTTCTTTGGGGGCGATTTTTTTCTAAGAGACCAATTTAAACCCTGCTTTGTAACACTCGGAAACAATGATCAGTGTGTTTATTAGCTGTTGACTCTCAGCTTCAAACTGACTCTTCTCTGAACAGTTCTGAGATGTGGGGGCTGAGATTCAGCAAAACTCATTTCCTTTGCCAGCTGGGTTCTTCTTGAGCTCTGTCAATAGGTAACACAGGGGGAGACATGAAGTTTCCTGCTGTCTCTTGTTCCTGACAGCATCCCTGCAGCAACACTTCTTCACTGGAACAGGAGCAGTTGGCCCCCAAAGCAACAGTTTGGCTGATATTTTCCATATTCCAGACCAGTCTCATTTAATCTCCTAAAAAACAACGCACCAGCTGGCCTGAACTTCCATTCTGAGAGGACCAGGTCACAGTCCCATGGGGGCCTGTCTAGCATCCCTAAGGCATCTGTCCTAGTCAGGCAGTGCCCCACCCTCAGAGATCTGCTATCCACAGAAGAATTTCTTCCTGGAAGCCTCAGTTCTTTTAAGCTGTTCAACTGATTGACTCAGGCCCATTCAGATAATCTAGGAAAATCTCCCTTACTCAACGTCAATTTATTATGAACTTATCTCCTATCTACAAAATATCTTTATGTAATACCTAGATTAGTATTTGATTGAATAACCAGGAACTATAGCATAGCCAAGTTGACAGATAAAACCAACCATCACAGATTCTGAGACTGGAAATGTGGATATTTCAGTATACCTGGAATTAAATGAAGACTTGAATCCTGGAGTTACCTAAACCTCCTTTAGCAATAAAGCACTTCCCCTCCCATGTCTGAAGACATTCACCTCCTCTTGCTTAACAAACCTGTAGTCAAGTGACCTGAGGCTGTTGCCCTGTAAGGACAAGCCTATTGTTCTCAAGACACATCCAACTCTCCGCATATCACCTCTAGATCACTAACCAGGGTCAGATGTCAACTTATACCCTATAGAAATAGTTTATATTCCAAAATTGCAGGGATTTTGCTAACTCATGTTGTCATAAGCCTGGAAATATGTATGGGAATAGATTCGCAGAGGTTAGATTAAGAAGGATGGATTGATATGAATGTATTGATAGAGGTATATACCCCAAATTCTAAATGTGATATATTAGCTTATGCAGCGTGAGGTACATCTATCAGTTTACTTGGTTGTTTGTCTGGAACTTGGATCAGTGGTACCACTAGTCTAGCATCTGAAACCTATCCAGTCAGAAGGTTCCAGATGCTAGAACCTTCTTGGCATAATATAGATATAGGAATAGGAAAACTTCGTAAAATAGAAATATTAGAGTGATTTATCACATGTAGCCTGCATGCCACCAACCCTGCCCCCACCAACCCCCACCAACAACATCAACTGAGAGGGTCCTGGGGACACTTCCTACATTTCTCTCTCAGAGAGAGAGAGAGAGAAAGAGAAAGAGACAAGGAGAAAGAGTTACACATATACAAGTGCTTTTATGTATGTGTACAGATGTGTGTATATAATTTATGTATTTATAATATATCAAGAAAGACAATGAAGAATAACATCAGCAGACGCCTATAGAGGAAGAATTAGATATATGTTTGCATTCTATATCAGGGTTGGCAAACTTTTTCTTAAAAAGGCATGATAGTGAATATTTTAGGCTTTGTGAAACAAGAGACAAAATCCAGGCTGTTATGTAGGTACTTGTATAACCATTTAAAATATAACTATTTTAAAATGAAAAATGTTCTTAAGTCACAGTCTGTACAAAAACAGGAGACTTGCTGAGGGTAGTTTGTCATGCCTGTTCTATGTCGTCAAAAAGTAAATGTGAGGGGCCAGCCCCATGGCCTAGTGGTTAAAGTTCTGTTCGCTCCACTTCAGTGGCCCAGGGTTTGCAGCTTTGGATCCTGGGTGTGGATCTACTCCACTCATCAGCCATGCTGTGGAGGCATCCCATATACAAAGTAGAGGAAAATTGGCATAGATGCTATCTGAGGGCTAATCTTCCTCAAGCAAGAAAAAAAAGTAAACATGATATCAATATTCATTGTTTACAAGAGCATAACTAACTGGGAGAAATATGTACAATTTGACTGCATTTATCATATTTTGATATTCAAATAGATGCTCCTTGAGTTTTAGGATTTTTGTTTTGTTCATTTTAAAATTCCCAAAACCCAGCATAGTGCTCAATGTGTCGAAAGTTCTTAATAAATATTGAGAGAGGGAATCAATCAATCAGTGATGAAATAGGGCGCTGAGTTCTCCTAACTTTGAACTGTGCATAAGTTTCTATTTCTTGTTGCAAAGACACCACTACCTCACAAACCATCACTACTTTCTAGTAAAAACAAACACACACCTAGAGATCCCCAATCCTTATATATTTGAAGTTTCACATTGCTAAAAAATGCAAAAGCAAATGTGTTTCATGTGGGTGAACTTTCGACTTGAAATTATTTCTTGAGAAAGAATATAGTCAGATATGAACAAAAACAGTGGGACTATATTGAATTCACAGAGTTTGCTCTTTTAGCTGTCTTTGCTTAAAATAAATATTGCTAGTTTATTGAAAAAAAGCCTAATGCCATATTTGTATGACCTAAGGTTATAATTTGAAAAATCTGTTCCATGGCAATGTATCTTTAAATACAAAAGCTACAAATTCTTCTAAACAAACATTATGTAATGAAATAAGTCTTATGAATCAACACACACACACACTCACACACAGACATTTTTCCTGTGTTAGTAGAAAGAAAAATTTGAGTCATCTCCAACATACCTCTGAAATGACGTAAATGGTGAAATGTTACTATACTGCCAGGTTTATAACTTGCGAAATTAACTTACACTCTAGGAGTTTCCTTTCAAGAAATGTTTAAAATAATATTTTGTTTATTAAACCCCCATCCATTCAAAAAGCATCTAGCACAACTGTCTGGTAAATTAATTCACTACCTCTGTAATTTTATATACTGCCTTCAAGAACAAAACCAAACATTCATATAATTTCTGGAAAAATAGGAAAGAATTTTCCCTAGTTAAGTTTGGATTATTATACCAGCTGCTCTTCATACAATATTTGACCTCTTTATGAAAATCGTATCTCTCAGCTGGAGGCACAGGATGTTCACCACTGACACAATTCAAGCCAAGAAGCTTTGTATGACAAAGGAAGGCCCTAGAGATGAAACTCCCACAATGCTTCCAGTCATTTCAGAAAACTCTGTGTCACCAAAGGGAGAGAAGCACGAACAGGAGAAACTTCTTCACCAGTCATCTCAGTCGATTACTACAGTGCAAAATAGGCCTTCCTTTGGTGCCCACTTCTGAGTCTAACACCCACAGGAATTTCCAAGAAAGCAGGAAGAAAATGTTTTTGAGAAAAAAATTGTTTCCTTTCCAAGTTTTCCGTATTTTGACAAACTTCATGATCAAAGGAGGGAAAATAGCAGTGTGTCAATTGTGTCCATATATCCTGTCCCTTATCCCTGCCCATCTACCTGTTTATACTCTTTTTCACTCCCCACAGCCTAGTAAGGCTAGTTACTCTTAAAAACAGGAGTTAGATTCTTGCCAGCTCAATGGAAAAAAGGTCTTCAAGTAAAAGTCTTATATTCTGCAAAAACAACAACAAATGCCTGAAGTTAAGGAATTTGCATTCTATGATAAACCAAAATATATTTAAAAAATAAATTGTATGGCATGTTTGAGGTATGATGGGGATAATAGAAGGTAGGAAAAGACAGACGAAGATTGTCACAGAAGGAGTTGAGATTTAAAGCTGGCAGTCCTTACTGAGAAGTGACAGTTAGGCAAAGAATTGAGGTTTAGGAACATTCTAAGAAATGGGAACTGACAGCGGAAAGACTCTGAGAAAGAAACATGTATGTTCCAGGCACAGAGAGAAAGCCACGGTGGCCAGAACTCAGTGAGCAAGGGGACAAGTGTTAGTATATGAGGTCAGTTGTGTGACAAAATCTAGGTCCTGCAGGACTTTTATAGACTGCCAACAGTCTTCCCATGAGTAACAACAGGAGTTAGAATAATAATTGCAAAGTGCCAAATATATTGAAAGTGCTATTTTGGTAAATTGCCAAAAAGATCTAGCTAAGGTTAAGAGAAAATTCTCTATGGGTCTCTCACATTTCCGTACATCTTGTAGGTTGAAGCTGTGACGGCTCTTTTAAGTTAAGGATGTTTGTACAGAGAACAGCCTTAGGAGACTATATATATGGATATATATATGTACACACATATATATATATGTACATATACATATATGTATATAAATACATATATTTGTATATATAAATGTATTTGAATCAAAATAAAATCACAACATATTATTAATACATATGTGCTACAACTTAATGCATATATTAAAAAAGCATGAGTGGAAATTAATGAGTTGAGTATTCATATGAATAATTAGAGAAAGAACAATAAAGTAAACCCAGATAAGGTCAAGCAGAAATAATCAAGTTAGGGGTAGAAACTATGATGGTTAATTTTATGCATCATCTTGACTGGGCTAGGGGATACCCAGATAGCTGGTAAAACATTATTTCTGGGTGTGTCAGTGAGGGTGTTTCCAGAAGAGATTAGCATTTGAATTAGCAGACAGAAAAAAACTCACCCTTACCAGTGTGGTTGCTTATCATCCAATCTGTTGAGGGCCCCAGTGAGTAGAACAAAAATAGCAGAGAATGGTGAATTCTTGCTCACTCTTCTTGTACTGGGACATCCTTCTCTCCTGCCCTCAGACATCAGCGCTCCTGGCTCTCTGACCTTTGTACTCGCAGACTTACACCATTGACTCTTCTGGTTCTCAGGCCTTTGGACTTGGACTCAATTATACCACAGGCTTCCTGGTTCTCTGCTTGAAGACAGTAGATCATGGGGCTTCTTGGCCTCCATAACCGTGTGAGCCAATTACTTAATAAATCCTCATAGGTATCTGTACATATATGTAATTGGTTCTGTTTCTCTGGAGAACCCTGACTAATACAGAAACTAATGATAGCAAAAAAACCAACACAATAAAGATGAGCAATAACTCAAAAATCGGATCTTTGGTAAAATGAGTAAAGTGGATAAACTCCAACAAACTCATGAAGAAAAAGACAAGAGGCTAAAATTAATTGTAAAAGAGATTTAAAAAAACATAGTGAAATTGGAAAGCAAACTCTTGTAACTTTCTACATGAAGGAAGGAAATTTATGTGCTTTGTTTTCCCCTGTCTTCTGTCATCTAAAACAGTCTCTGGCACTTAGTAGACACTCAACAAGTATTTATTGAATGAATAATTAAATAAATGACTCAGATGAGAACAGTTTTAAAGAGTTAGACTTGTAGAAACACTATTTGCTTTAACATTTATTCATTGATTTGAATTTTAAAATTTTTCAAATGTGACATTGAATTATGATGCCAGGAAGAAAGAAAAATATAAGCAAGAAGTAGGACATGTTAAAACTGCTAATCTTCTAATTTTGTTTTCTGGCTCCTCATTTTCATTGCTTTCTCCTTTTTTTTTCTGATTTCTACAACCACCACGGGAAGACTTTGTTCCTGTTCTGATTTTCCTCATCATTTTGACGAGGATTATTTTAGGCTGGTTACTTTTAAAACCTGCAGACGGGAAGGAGGCTCTGAGGAGTAGAATTCACTTACCCTTTGTTAAGACACATTTACATTGTAAAGGAAATCTCCATCTGTAAAGGTGTCTCCCTCTCTGCACCAGGAAGAAGAGGGGATGACCTTATCTCTAGAAACTTTATCAATGCCAAAGGCAAGGACTTAAATCTGCATCTTGTTTACTGTACTTGTGTGGTAATCTCCCATGATCGACTCCCCCTCCACCCCCAACATCCTCCTTTGTCTTTAGCTAAAAATAATATTTAAGGTACTGGCTTCAACCATTTACTTAATTAGGTTTGATTTTTATCTAAAAGTTATAGGACCACCCAATAACTAGACCCCACCTGCACTGATACCATTTTA
>NC_060287.1:21159734-21305658 GCF_021613505.1 Equus quagga
TTCACTGTACTTGTGTGGTAATCTCCCATGATCGACTCCCCCTCCACCCCCAACATCCTCCTTTGTCTTTAGCTAAAAATAATATTTAAGGTACTGGCTTCAACCATTTACTTAATTAGGTTTGATTTTTATCTAAAAGTTATAGGACCACCCAATAACTAGACCCCACCTGCACTGATACCATTTTAACAACTTTTTTTACATATTCTTTCCTTTGTCTTGTAAAGGAGTAACTCACATACCTGTGCCTTAAATTTAGCCCTACCCTCAACCCATGTTTTGCAGCAGCTCTTAGCTGCCCATGGGTCCCGTATCCATGCCTGCAGCTCTTACTGCCCATGGGTCCTGTCCCCATGGCAGCAGCTCTTACTGCCCATGGGTCCTGTCCCCATGGCAGAAGCTCTTACTGCCCATGGGTCCTGTCCCCATGGCAGAAGCTCTTTACTGCCCATGGGTCCCGTCCCCATGCTATTCCACACTATTCTCTAAATAAAAGAGCACTACTGCCAGAACTTGAGAGTCCAAGGAATCTTTCTTTCGATTCCTTGGCTCCCAGAGCCCACATCAATTTCTCCCAACTCCTTGAGATACATTGTAGGGATATTTTATTCTGCCTGAGGAACTGAGTTAAATCTATTTCTTTTGTATTTTTTCTGATATGTGATTATGTTTTGTTATAGCAATGAGTTTGCATTTCTCCCATATGAGTTTTTTTCAGTGTATTTATTCATTCAGTAGAACCAAAGTTCCCAAAGTATGGCTCCCTAACAGTCATAATCAGCATCTCTGGGATGTTGTTAGAAATGCAAATACCAGGCCCCATCCCAGTTATACTGAATAAGAAACTCCAAGCTGGGGGTTTGGTCTCAACAATCTGTTTTATCGAGCCTCCAGGTGATTCTGATGCACACTTAAGTTTGAGAATCACCACAATGGTTCTCAGTGGTGGAAACAATGATAGCAAAAGAAAAGCACAAGTTTGAGAATCAAATAGGAGTGAATTTGAATCCCAGATCTACAGGTTATGCAGTTGCTCTGTAACCTTGGGGAGATGACTTAACCTCATCAGCCTTGGCTCCCTCATCTACAAAATGGGTATAATAATAAAAACCATCCAGAATTGTTATGAGGATTCAATGCATTGTAAGTAAAATGATAACTCAACACATTGTGGTTATTCATCTAATAAGCACTTGCTGGACAACAGGTATCCTCCAAATGGGTGATTGTTGATGAGAGTTATGAAGGCAGATTCTCAGGCCTTGAGTTACCAGGGTTTCACACTATTAAGATAGAGTGATGAGCTCTGCCTTTGGGAGTGTGTAAACTCAATTTGAGTCCAGGGAAAACCATGTCTTTGAGTCTTGCCTCTGTGCAGAGGAGAGGAAGTTGCACATGGAACTGGGATCAGGGCTCCAGGTAGCATCACGCAGATCTGGGCCCTGTGTTTCTTCACTTGTATATGACAGTAGCAGAGAGAAGCAAGAAAGAGAGAAGTAGAAATTGATGCAGCTACCAATCCAGATTCCAATAAGGGAGTGATACAGGTCACTAAGACCCCAAATCTTCAAAACCTTGAGAAATAGTGGCCACAAGATGAGCAAAGAGAGGATCTTCTTCTTGGAAGCCTCCAGTGCTGTCTTTCCTTCGCACACAAGCTGTGAAGGAGTGGAGGCACAGCAGGCCACCTAGTTGCTCTATATTTAGGCAAAGAAAAGACTCTCTGACTTTTTTTTCTGAAAACTAATAGAGGACCTAAGTCAGCAAAAGTGCCTGTGATCTGTTATTCTAGGTAATGATTTACCTAAATGTCTCCATTGCGTTTCTTTAACGATTCAACTTGATAAGGACGCTTCTATGCATTTGGTATTCTGACTTCATTCTTGGCTGCAGGGCAGTTTGGTAGGTCAGTGTTTCCTGAATTTGTCTTTCTGTTGGTGGAAACAAATCTAGTACCCCAATCTTCGGATTTCTACTCCAATGACTGGGGTTTTCCCACTACCCACTCCCCCTATACCAGTTTATTGTCCTTGTGCCCAGGTACCCTAACTTCTAAGCAGATCTTTCTCTTTCTTCTCTCTTCAGATATGAGTTTTCAACCTTATGCTGTTGTCCACTGGTTTTCAGCTGGAGGGGGAGGTGGGGATTTTGCCTCCAGGAAGACGTTTGGCAATGTCTTGGCACAGTATTGGTTGTCATGACAGGGGAATGCTATTGGCATCTAGTGGGTTGTGGCCAGAGATGCTGCTAAACATTTTATAAAGCAGAGGACAGCTTCTGCAGCAAAGTATGATCTGACCCAAAATGTCAATAGCACTGAGGTTGAGAAATCCTGCGCTAGTCCCATAATATATTGTTTTCCTGTCCTTCTCTCCTTGTGCCTCTGACAGCTGCCCCTGCTTTCCAGGATACTAACTGCAGGTCTACTGTAATGCTGTTTTTTTTTGTCACTTTGATTCCCATTGGATGAGGATCTTTAACTTAGTTAGGAATGTTATAAAAGCTACATCCTGAAAAACGTCTCTTTCTATCTCACATCCCCCATTGTCTGATTTCCTGGCATACGATGAAATCTCTGGGCTTATATCCCTACATGTAGACACCTGACCAAGTTGCCCATCTAGACTCAGGCTTTACTTGCTTGTGTGAATCGACTTACTACCCTTAAACTAAAATGCATGTTAAGCATCAAGCTGTTCTGTATCATGCACTGATTCTCTGAATAATGTTGGACTTTGTAGTGACGACCACATCGAGTGATGCTGGAATAGAAAATTACATTCTCCAGCTTTTGTTAGTGTATATAGTTTTTTCAAACAAAATGTCACTGCAGCTTGCTTTGCAACTGCCCAAAGTCTTTGTACAATATTCTACACAATTAGCTCACTACGCCCTAAAACCAACTAACTTAAATAAATAAGTAGGTGCACTATGAGCATCCTGGCTTTATTGCTTAATATTTGAATTTGACACAATGCTTATACTGAGTTAGTAAATCAAAATCTCCATGACTTGAAATGACAAAAGTTTCACGGCATCTTGCAGGAGTGTCATTCTGCTTTACCTCACTGAAGGAGGCTGCAGCGCACACATTCGTAATTGCCAGAACAGAAAAAGGGATATGCCTAATCATGAACTGGCTTTTAAAGCTCCCAATTTGGAAGTGACATCATGTCAGGGGACATAAGACAGCTGCAAGTTTCAGTGATGTGATAGGAGGACTCACACGACTGAGCATATAGTAGTACCCACGTCTATGATTTATTACAGCGAAAGGATACAAAGTGAAATCAGCAAAAGGAAGAGGTGCGCGGGTCAAAAGCCAGAGGAAAGCAGGTGCAAACTTCCACAAGTCCTCTCCCAGTAGTGTCCCATAGGATGCACTAATTCCTCCATCAATAAATGTGTGACACGCGTGAATTATTCTCTACCAGAAAAACCCCTAACTTAAAGGGGATAGGATAGAGGAAAGCAAGTCTGCCTTGTGTCTGGGGGCAGAACCAGAAATAGTTGATGGAAAACACTGATAAGGACTATGATATTAGTTAATATTTCACTATGGAACAAAAAAATATGAATGGACATGATTAAACTTTGGCCATTATCACATCTGTTAGCAATACTTAGTAAATATGTGCCATGATGTTTTCACAGTTTAGGCAAAAGTGTTCTACAATCTTAAGACTTTCATATTATTTCCTAATGTATATATTTTAAGTTCTTTGTTTTGACTTTTCTGCAATGTCTATCTCCTGTAGTTTCATAGGGAATTAAATTATTTCTGGGAATGGTAATTTTTTCTACTCATCCTTATTCTTTTTCCTTAAGAAGTCAAAGATAAATGCCATCTGGACGGAGCGTTTTATCATCAGATGTTTTCATTTCTTGATCATCTGTTCTGGCAAGATACAGTTTTCCTTCAGTGTTTATTTTTCCTGCCCTAAGAACTGTTTGATTGTGTCTGGCATCTATTCCTCTGCCTTCATCTATTAACACAGAGGCAAGTGAAGCTTTGTGGGTTTGGCAATGCCTCCATCTGCTACAAATCCATCACCCTTGCCATGTTTTTTTGCTAGAATCCCTGCAAAACAATATGGCAGAGGCCAATGCACTGACTGGAGCTGCATATCAAGAAGGTAAGATTAATATTTCTCACCAAACCAGAAAGAAAGAGGTGCTCTGTGTCAGGAAAGAGGGACATTGCTTGACCTCTGGAGCCTGCTTTAACACGTTCCTCCTTCCAGAAGGAAGTTCCAGAATTGCAGAGTTTGCTGATGGTATATGTACTCCAGTTTGAGTACATTAAAATTTCCTAGGCTTCCTCCTTCGGTCTCATTCTTGGTTTCCATTTTCACCTATGTAGGTCTTATGAAGTATTTGACATTTATCACGTCCTGTTCAGCATTTTTCTACTGCTGTATAAAGAGATAGCAAACAAAACCTTCATAATTTCTTTAGTAACATTTATTTTATTGTACATTTTCTTTTTCCCTGTGTCTTTCTGTCCACATTATTTGGTCTTCTATTTCTCACCAGAGGAAAACACGATTCTTTTATTTTTCAGCTTCTTCTCATACATGCGTTTTGACTCATTTATCAGAAATTTGAGAATGATTCACAATATAGTAAACTAGCTGTGATCTATAGAATAACACAGTGCTTGTTTCTCGTTATGTATGTCTGTGTGTAAACATAAACATACACACACATATATATGTGTGCAGATTTGTGGGTGCATGCATGTGTGAATGTGTACATCTTATATACAATATGCACCTATGTGTATATGTATATATACGTAGCATATGTGTGTGTGTGTACATATAAATAGTGTGTTCTAGATTTCTATATGAACTTTGCCCCTTCATTGGAAATCGTTCACTGTAAATAGTACTATGCAAATTCCTTGCCATGGATCATTCCACTCCACCCTTCGTGACTTTGTTAAAACACAGCATTTTTCAGTTGTACATCACTATTTCAATTTCTGTGTAGACTACAACATGGCTACCACCCAAAGACTAATTATGCCTGAAATTTACACAATATTATAAACCAATGTTACCTCAATTAAAAAAAAAATCTCAGTATCACTCCCAGTTATTGGATCCAAGCCCAAATTCTCTCCTAAACAATTCAAGAGAAAACAAAGGTCTTCACACTGACATCTTGGTCGGAGGAAAGGTGCCAAGTTTTGCTTCCAAATCAAAGGAGTACCAAAATACAATATTATATTTAATGGTCAAGTATTTCTATTTTTCAATTAGAATTCATTCAATATCAAAGTTAAAATACCTCCAGTAGCATATGTTTTTGAATTATGATAGAGGCATACTCCATATAGTAATAAAATAAAATATCATCAATCATAAAAAAAAACACTGCATTTTGAAGAGAATAGTTGTTCCTGACTCCGAAGCCTGCCAGCTCTATCCTTCTTATTGGTGTAAGTGCTCATGAAAATATCCTTCCACGATTAAGCCTTTTTGAACTGATTGGTGAAGAGCATACTACCTCCTTACATAATTCTGTGTTTGAATACAAAGTTTGCCTACAATGTTTTTCTAATTTCTACCTGTAAAATTTATTTAACCATGCAGTATAGCCCTAATCAGCTCTTACATTAGACCTATACTTAATGTAAACATATCATTAGTTATTTCAGCTATAATGATAACTATTTAGTTCGATATTAACTTTCTGTTCAAATTGTTTCTTGTGTGCATTTTGTACTTTTAAAGATTGGCCCTGAGCTAACATCTATTGCCAATCTTCCTTTTGTTCTTCTTCTTATTCTCCCCAAGGCCACCCCACCATCTGTTCCAATCTTCCTCTATTTTGTATGTGGAATGCTGCCACAGCATGGCTGACAAGCAGTGTTGGTCCGTGCCTGGGATCTGAACCTGCCAACCCGGGCCGCTGAAGCAGAGGGCACTGAACTTTACCACTATGTTACAGGGCTGGCCCCTCTGCATGCTTAATGTTAAAGACTTATCCGTTTGGTTGAAGGTAAAGTTTACCTCTTCAAAATGAGGCTATAAAAATCTATATAAAATTGAGAAATAGTTTTAGTTTGTTAACTCAAGCAGAAAAGCAACATCTTGAAGCCAGTGAAGAAAACTGTTTCTCTTTTCATGCTGCATGGCTGGATGAAACAATGCAGAGGAACACAAGAAAGTGGAAGATCAGAAACTGAATTTACAGAACTTAAATCCTGCAATGTCAATTTTGTCACTAAAACAGAGACTTGAGTAAATGAGATAAAGAGCTGAAGGGAGAATAATTTAATTTTTTTTGTTTAGCCAACTGTATATATTATAAGTCAATATTAATATCCCTGAATTTTAATTAATGCTAATGAACTTCTATGTTATTGTTAGATACTGTGTAAAGGGTTTTTTATAGTCAGTATCTTAGTAAATCCTTATAGCAACCCTATGAAACAGTCATTTTTATTCTGATTTTGCCATTTTACAGCTGAAATAATAGAGGCTTAAAGAGTTTAAATAACTTGCTCAAAATCTCACAGTTAGTAACAGAGGGAGGACTTTTCAAAACCAAGTAGCCTATAAAACTAAAACAGATCCAAGTAGCCTGAATCTAGAGGCCACGTCCTTAACCATCATGCTATTCTACGTTTTATTTGGGATGTGAGCTCCTAGAAGTGGCAAAAATAAAAACCATGCTAACCCAGTGATCATTAAATTGAAAAGTATATCTTGAGAGCAAAGGGAGCATATACAATATGACACATTTAAATTTCAAAAATAAGGAAACTTCATACTTCACTAAGAAATTGAGAAATTCTGTGGACTCCCACAATGCATCTACCTATGTACCAGCATCTTAACTTATACATTCTGTACATAAAACTATCCTCCGTTATACACCATATCCTATTCTATTTCTTAAGAAAATTCCACCAGAAATTTTCCACTCTCTCTTTTGCATTATCATTTTTCTTCTCTATTAGAGCATTCCCATCATCATAAAATATACTATTATTTTCTCTCACCATTTAAAAAGAAAGCTCTCTTCACTTCACCACTTACCCAAGTATTTCTTCATCTTTCTCTCCTTTGCAACAGCATGCCTACAAAGATTTGTCTATTGTAGCTCTTATTCTTCTATTTCTCCCCTCTTTTACATTCCCCAAACCAGGCTTTTTCCTCTGCTATTATCACCAAAATTGCTCTCAAAATGCCACCAAGGACTTCTTGAAAAATAAAGCCGCAATTTGCAGTCACACTGCATTATAATTACAATACTGAAAATACAATACCGAAAATACACCTCGTAACGTGCAGTACAAGCTACCTATGCTCAAATTGTTTTCATATCCGCTCACTCCCTATCAACTCACTTTTATTAACTGGCTCCCTGAAAGGGAAAAGACTTTTGTTTTTTTTGTTCAATGAATTAGTCACAGTGCTTAGAAGAAGGCTTGGCACTTAGCAAGTGCTCAAAAAATATTTATTGGCTATATGAATTTATGAACAAATGAATGAATGAATGAATATGTGAATACATAAATGTGTGACTTAAAGTAGTCCAATGAAGTCCTTTGTAAAATTCACGAAGGAACATATGTCAAGCCACAAAATGGTTTAATATACCATCATTCAATTAACCTCTGGCTATATTCTACAGAAAGTCAATGTGGAAAGAAAGACCATTAATGAGATCAATAAGTTGTGTTTCTAGGGACCTGCCCCATGGCATAGTGGTTAAGTTCAGCACATTCTTCTTTGTCGCCAAGATGTACAGGGTTGGGTCCCGGGTGTGTGGACCTACACCACTGTCAACCACACTGTGGCGGCAACCCACATATTAAGTAGAGGAAGACTGGTGAAGATGTTAGCTCAGGACTAATCTTCCTGAAGCAAAAAATGAGAAAGACTGGCAACAGATGTTAGGTCAGGGCAAATCTTCTTCAGCAAAAATAAATAAATAAACAAACAAATAAACAAACAAATAAATCGTGTTTCCATAGTGTAGGTGGTCAATCATAATTTTTGTATTTTATCTGCCTGTCGCAGTGCTTGATAAAGCTCAATAAATATTTGCCAAGGTAAAATGAATAAAGGTAATTTCAATATTGCAACAAAAATAAAGATGCAAGTCCATGTAACTCTGAAGGTATTTACTCCTGCAACACGTTTATTTTCCTGTGCAAGCTATATTTCATAGCTCCAGGTACACAGTGGATCAATTGTAGAAGTCTACTCTCTAAAAGAGATATGTCACTACCCTGAGAAAATAAATGACATCTTATTTATATATGTAATTGAGGAAGAAAAGCACAACTTCCCTCTTGGAGGAAAATGAAGTCTGCAGGGAATAATGTACTTAAATAGACACAATTTAGGAAGCAACTTAAATCATACTGCACACAGATTACATGGTAAAGAAAGATTGCTGGTGGGATTTGGGGGCTCTTACCTGTGGGCCAGCTGTTTTCAATTAAACCGGGCTTCTTGAGAAGGGAAAGTGATATCAGTAAGAAGCCCATGGGGAGGTTTGGGAGTCACAGCATCCCTGGACTTCACTGATAAATAGCACATTGGGCTTTACAAAGTACGATAGGGATGAAGAGTGAAATTGAAGCTCAAATTACTGTATTTGTAGGCTGTGCATTGCAGAGTTCAGCTTGTGCAGAGGACTGCCTGTGGGGAAAGATGTAAAGAGGGGCACAGATGGTGCCGAACAGGATGAAGTAAAGCATAGAAGGCTCTGGAACCCCAGGTTCTGAGACCAACAGGGAACTTGTCACCATAAGAAAAGAATAAGCTAATCACTTCTAAAGTGCTCTGTGTTTCTGCTTTCAGGTTGAATAATGAGGAAATTGGGAATGCAAGTAAATGCCTTGCATGTTGAAAGCCTAAAACATATTTTTATGACATTATGAAGGCCCTAACCTTCTAAATGCCATTCTATTAGAACTCTAAGATTCTAAGACTTCGCAAAGATGTACTTGTAATATTTTTACCTGGTTTTCCTATTATTTAGTTGAATTCTATGACTATAAAATATCTTTAAAATTCTTTTTAGTTTTTAAATATGCATATTCTCATATTGTCTTCATATTCTCTTTTTTCACTGAAACAACGGGAGTTTGCAATCTAGATATTACTGCCCGTACTCAGAAGTAGTTGTTAAAAGAGAAGCATACATTTAAATGTTTCATGTAAAACTGAAAACAATGTATTTTCCATTAAGATTCAGTTCATCACTAATATTCTATAACGCCTATAGTAGTTTAAAATGGATCAGGTTTGTTTCTTCAGTTAGAAAACTTTTTTATCAAGAAAAGTTAATGCACTATAATAAAAATACAACTTCAATTTTTAGCTTTGTCTACCATGAGTAATAGAACTGGCTGAGTTAACTTCCATCTTGGCCCCAGGCACAGTGTGAATTTAAAATCCTTGTAATTTCTCATTCTCGTCTTTAAGTCAGGAATGGATTTGAGGTGTCATGAGAATTTCAAACCTGGAGGAAATGTCTAGGCCAGCACCCGCAGCACCTTTGTGCACGATGAAAGATTTATCTGGAAAAATCTTACAAATAACTTTTATCAATCTGATATTTAAAAATCCCATTATTTAAGTTAACAAAGCTGAGAATCTAAACAAGCTTCCTAGCGTTCCCACACATTATAGACAGTAATACAAAAACGTTGAGTTATCATCTGAGAGTAGTGATAATATGTCCAGCTTTTGTATATTAATCCTAAGAATTCCTTAAAATTATTTTATTTAAAAGTATGAAAAGTTATTATTCTTAGAATAATAGCTTAGATATCTTCATAAGAAACAGTTAATGTTTAAATGTTACCATTAAATTATTACTGTTTTGTATAAAATATCTCCAAAAATTGAGATCTTAAAAATCTTAGAAATTTCTAAAATCATAATCTGTAAATGGATAATGTGTATACAAAGTAATAAATGCAAATTTAAACAAGAAAACTGATTGAATAATGCTAATATCACCAGTAATTGAAAATATAAAAATTAAAGTAACAGTAGATGATTTATTTGTCCAATTTTTGTTTAAAAAAATGAGAGAAATATTTCATGCTTAGGAATGATGTGATAAAAATTTTATACTGCTAGAAATCAGATAGGTCTATTTATTTTCTAGAAATACATTTTACATAATATCAAGTAGATAAAGCAGGATATATTGCAGCTTCTCTAATAATATAATTTTACTAAAATAAAACATGCACGGAAACACACACACACAAACATATATGAGAGAAGACTAGAAATTCTATTCGAAGTGAAAACATCCAGTGGTCAAAGTAACTCTTGCAGAATTGAAGAATTATGGCAGTTTCTTTTGTTTTGTTTTCTACTTTAGCTTTAATATGGTTATTTTGCTCATAATTAGAAATCACAATTACAACATGTTGAAATATAGAAAATGTTTATGATATTATCTTGACTAAATGTCTATGTTTTGTACAGTTTTGTTTGTAAAAATATAGAAAATGAATGAAAAGTGTTATAAATAATGTAAAACTATGAAAGCAAGGATCATTTAACTCACTTTAATCTTGTTGGAAGTGATCTATTAAACAAGAAATTACCATTGATGAGCACACAATTCTCAGACTTTAAGATTTCATGTTAAGAATAAATATTCAGTAACAATAATGGGTTTTTCTTTTCATTTAGTCATTGCAATCCTGTTGTGTTTTAGGTTTTGTGTGTAAGAGCTATTTGACCAAATGAGAATTGCTTCTCTATCTTATTATATAGATTTTATTATGTCACATGCCTTTTGATTTCTGAAAGATATAATAAGAAATTGTTCTTGTTACAATTTCTCCTATTTAATGGCATATTTCTTTAGAAAAAGCAAATGCTTTACATGTAATGCAGAATCTACTGCCTTCAATAATACTGATTTATTAATATTTGAGGTGGACTCCAGCCTAGACTACACATTATCTGTTTTTATGTAACTTTGAAAGGACTCATTATTTCTTTTTTTTTTTTTGGAAGATTGGCCCTGAACTAACATCTATTGCTGATCTTCTTCTTCTTTTTTTTTCCCCCAAAGCGCCCCAGTACATATTTGTATATTCTAGTTGTAGGTTCTTCTAGTTCCCCGCTACGGGATGCCTCCACAGCATGGCTTGATGAGCAATGCTAGATTCATGCTCAGGATCCAACTGGGTGATCCCCCGGACGCAGAAGTGGAGTGCACGAACTTAAGCACTCAGCCACGAGGCTGGCCCCAGATTTATTATTTCTAATGTTACATCCTTTGATGTCAGAGAAGCAATAGCAAACTTCTTTTGCGCATTTACTATTATTTTCTCCCATTTTCTATTATGAGGTAAATCTATTATTTACTTCATTTCCTCATAAAGAAATAGGATCTCAACCAGTACAGTGCCTCGCCCAGGAGAGGAGAGCAGATGCTTGGAGGACCTGGAGCTCAAATCTGAGTCTAATTCTGGAGAGAGAGATTTACTCACTAAAGGTACTAAATCTTCCTTTCCCTTTTATTTAATTAGGTTGTCACAATACTTGATACAAACATAAAGTCTTTAGGTGTGCTCTGATGGGAGGCTGTCGTCAAGGGGCAGCTTGAGGCAGCCTGTCTAGAAGCAGATCACCTTATGTGATTGATTTAGGAAGCATATTTGGCTTCCTCTGGCTGGTCTTGAGCTGCAAGTGGAGATAAAAAAGGAAAGTTGGCAGTCACAGAAGAGATCCTGACTATATGAGCACACTGATGCACAAGCTGTGATTTGGCTTTCTGGATTGGTTGCTGCAGAGCTTGTCTCCTGGGCTTCTAGTGTGAGTTAGACTTTTGTTATATATGGTCTGGCCCTTGTCTATCTGTATATTGAGTCTCTCTGTGGTCATCTTCTCTCTCCTCCTACCTTGTGTTTCTACCCTTCATCAATTTGGATTTCTCACTCTTTAGGGATCTAGCATTGGGGGAGAGAGGAGAGCAGGAAGCGAAGCAAATACTTTATGAGGCCAGTACTGGCAGGCTGTGGTGTGGATGTCCTCAAAGTCAGCACTTTCTCTTTATAGCCTTCTGTTACAAAGTATGGTCCTTGGACCAGAAGCAACGGCGTGACCTTGGAGTTTGCTCCAGCTTTCTGAATCAGATCCTGTATTTTAGCAAGATCCTGAGATGATTTGTGTATACAATAACCTTTGGGAAGCACTGTGTTAGATTGCCTTTGTGAGATTCTCCTAGGTTTTCTCACTGGCAGCCTTCTAGTGCAGTTCTCATGAGGTTGGTATTGTTCCCTCCACTGACGGCAATTTTTTCTCTTCAGTCCCTGAGTTTCTGGCTGTCCTCTTTACTACTGGGCCATTTTAGCCCTTAGGCAGTCCTCCTGCTTGGAGTTCCTTCAGAACAGCTCTAGCCTGGGTTAATCTATGTGGTGCATAGAAAACACAGACTTTTGCTTCCTCGTTAACGGGAGTGGACATTATCAATGGATCTCTCTCTTCTCTCTCTCATTGGCACTTTCAGACAGACTTAACAAAAGCCTCTCCTACAGGACCTTAAGCAACCCAAAGTCAGAAAATACATATCACACCTGGAAACACCTACTAACATTGAGAGAAATAAATATACGATCATTTTGCATAACCTAGAAAGTATAAAGCTCCTCCTTTAGGATAAAGAGATGTTTACAACCTATTGCAATTGCTCTTGCCTTCGTGACCCAAAAGACCCACAGAAGCAGGCGGACATCCTGTTATAGCAACAGTGGTCAAAGTCTGGTTACATCACAGGGCAGGGACTCAAAGCTTCAGGTCACAAATCATGAGTTGGAGTAAAATCCACCAAAAATCATTGTCCAGAGACTGTGCAATAAAGGGTATTGTCTTTTTTCTTCTAGGATATTTGGGAGGCCCTTGTCTATTTGTATATTCAATGTCTCCATGGTCATCTCTCTCTCCCTATCTTGCCTTTTTACAGTTTATCAGTTGAACTTCTCACTTTAAAAAGAAATAGATCTTTTAAAATCCTTTTTATTTGGGGCTGGCCCCGTGGCCGAGTGGTTAAGTTCACACGCTCTGCTGCAGGCGGTCCAGTGTTTCGTTGGTTCGAATCCTGGGCGCGGACATGACACTGCTCATCAAACCATGCTGAGGCAGCGTCCCACATACCACAACTAGAAGAACCCACAACGAAGAATATACAACTATGCCCCGGTGGGGGGGGCTTTGGGGAGAAAAAGGAAAAAATAAAATCTTTAAAAAAAAAATCCTTTTTATTTATTGTTGGTCTTGGCTTACTGCTAATTTTTTCTTAGGACTTTAGTTTTTTACAACAGTTTACGTTCACAGCAAAATAGTCTAGGCCTTTGTTTTTGCATATAAACTTTGGAGTCAGTTTGTTGATATCCGCAAAATAACTTTCTGGGATTTTGATGGGTATTGCATTCAATTTATGGATCAAATTGGGAAGAAATGACATCTTGGCAATACTGCGTCTTCCTACCCAAAAATAGAATATCTCTCCATATATTTAGTTCTTTAATTTTTATTATCAAATTTTTTTAGTTTTCCTCATATAAATCTGGTGCCTATTTTATTAGATTTATACCTAAGTATTTAATTTTTTGCAGTGCTAAGATAAATGATATTGTGTTTTTAACCTCAAATTCCAATTGGACATCAGTATGAAGTTTTTATCTAAATTCCTCCAGGCCAAATCAGCATCATCCAAATAAAGATTGCATTTTCCTATTATTTATCTAACCCAGTCAGTGAGTTAATGTGGAAACAAGTCTTTTGTTCAATCAGATCTCTCTGTAGTCCTACTCATGTAGACAAAAGCAAGTATGAAGCATTTTGTGAGTTAAATTGATTCACATGTCAATTCACTTTTCCATACCAGGAAAGTTACATTTATAGTTCTCTCTCAATAATAATAACTAACACTTAATAAGTAGCTATTCTGTGGTGGGCATTTTTCTCCTAACTTTGAATCTATTTTCTCATCTGATCTTTAGAACAACACTATGTTAGATATTATTATTATCCCAACTTCATTGATAAGGAAATTGTGCATAGATGCTAAGTCACATTCCGAAATTTACAAGCTATTTATCTGGAGAACCCATACCCCTTAAGTAACTTAGCAAATGTAAATGTAACTTGGTAGACATTGGAGAGTAGATTTCTATTCACATCTTAATGACCAGCAATGAAATGATGCCTTTGTCATCACAGATGTCTTGTTGGATATTCTCAAGGAGAAGATGAATAATCCTATGCTCACCATATACACAAAGAAGAGACTCCCTAATTGATAAGTCAATTGTACTAAAAGACTTCTGGATTAGTATCTTGTCAATTTTTATCTGTCTCGAGAAATAGGCGTTTTCAGTGGCTAGCTCTACTTCATTGAGGAATGATGAATACATAACACAAAAGTAAGTACAACACTATCTTCACATAGTACAGTATGTTAATTTCCATTTTTATTAAGAATTATATTTTAAATAAGTGTCAAATCAGAGGAGATTTTACATCTAATTCTTAGTTTAGCAGAACATTCCTGTAAACAGAACGTTCAATTGTCTGTGCATTTTTATTGGTAGATAACAGAGTTTTACTGCTTTAAGATAATCTTTAATGACTTTACCTAGATATGAAGTAATATAGCTTCTAAGTGAATCACTTTAACATGATACAGATCATCAAAATTTGAAAGAGAAAACTTACAAGCACTGAACATTTAATTAACAAAAAAGAAAGAATTAATAATACCTTAAGCATAATGTCTTATAGTTTACAAGGTGTCTTCACATGAAATGCAACATTTGATACTAAAACAAGCTTTCAATGTAGATATTATTTTAAGCTTATTGAATGGATGAGAGAAAAGAAATCAGTCTTTGCACATTTTGTCACCAGGGCCTGAAGGTCTTCTTCTCAACATTCTCCTGACAGGCTTCTACTAAGTTCAAAGCCCAACTTCACTGAGTCTTATCTTGTGATCTCTTCTATAACTTCCACAGAAAATTTCACCCATCACTCTGCCTGTGCATACTTCTGTTAGAGCATTTATGTCACCGTTGAATTATTTCACACCATCTTCTTTACTGGGTGCTGAACATCTAGAATTTAAGGACTAGATATTATTTTCCTTTATTTTCTCAACATCTACCAAAATTCCTGGCACAGATCAGGTGCTTAATAAGTTTTTCTAAAGAATTAAAATATTGAGTAAACTAATTATGTAATATCCTATAGCTAGAGTAGGTAGTGAATGAAAATAAACACAGATTTTCTGCAATAAATTTCTGCTTTTTGATGATTCTGATGATAGCCATTTCACTAACATGGTAGAAAAAATAAATAAAAAAGACAAGCTATTGCAGATACAGCTTGTTTTTTAAATTTTTGAAAATCAAGAGGACAATTTTGCTAAGTTTACAGGTAGCATTTTTGTTCTTTTGTTGCTATTTTGTTTAACCAATCAAAGCAACACTCAAAACTTACTAAGGCTTTTATGCCTTCCAGTAACACATTCACACCTTCACGAACACACATGCACACACTCTTTATCTAAGTCAACACTGCTGATATGGCTACTTGACTTTACATAATGAAAAAGTCAATATAACATTTGATTCTCCTGAAGTTAATAGCCTGTTTCTTATAATCATCTTTACTTCACTTTTATATGGTCATTTAGAACCTTAAACACAGTAATGTAGGCCAAGGTTTGCAGAAACTTACTTATTTGTTGGTAGTGTACATTTGTAACTATTTGATTTCTTCTAGCAAAGTTAGCCTCTGTACAGCACTTACAATCATTACCAATCAAAAAATGTATTTTCTGCCATCAAGTTGTATTCATGATTTTCATTTGATATTTTTTTCAAGCCTTTAAAAATGTTTATTGTTTAAGGTTAAAAATCCTTTAGAGTTTCTTTAGAGAGAATGTGAAAAAGACATAAAAATATAAAGAAAAAAAGCAACCATAATACCTTTATCAGGAACAGACAAAATAAACATTTTGGCTTATTTCTCTCCAGTAATTTTTTAAGCACATGTTCCACAGCTAGGATAATACTGCGAATAAACCTTGCATCTTTCTTTTCAGAATTTAAAAACTAACATTTTATTCTGACTACAAAGCGAATACATGTTCATTGTAGAAAATCTGGAAAAAACTAGAAAAGTGTAAGGCAAGAAATAAAAAAATCACTAGTAATCGTGTGGCCTCACATAAGCACTGGTAATATTTTGGTGACCTTCCCTCCCAGGATTAGTTTTTTTTCTGACCCTTAACAAACCTAGAGATTTACTTGAGAGAGTCCAGGCCATTCCTTAAGCGTCCACTTAGCATTTAACCAAGATTTGAGTTAAAGACTCTTGCAACAATCAAGTAGTTTAGTAAAAATTAAGTGGATTTCTTTTCCCAGTTGACGTTTTTTATTGTGACCTCTGGCATGGAGACAAAGTACAGTACTATCTGGAGCAAAGATGCCTCTTGATTTGCAACCTATCTGCTCCTTTCAGGCGGGAACTTGTGTGTCCCTGCTTTTAAAGAATGACTGGACCAAGACAGGGTCAATGGGACACAAGAGATAACAATGTATGAATGAACATTTTGGGGCTAAGAGGCAGCATGGGATGCTGTGAAAACTGCAGTCACCAATTCTCACTCAAAATGCTTCTGCTACCAAAACTTCTATTTAGTTCATAAAAACTATATTAAACCAACAAAAAATTATCACACTAACCAGTGGCCCTTGTTTCCCTCCCACGGAATTCCTCCCATTTCTCAACGCTAGGATCACATAGATTATTGCTGAGAGGAATTAAACTCACAAATCTCACAAAAGCAGAAATAAGAACAAAACAATAATTTCTCTGTATCTTATGTTTCACTGAAATACAATTTTATTAAGCTAGTTTCCAGGAGGTGTTGTGGTATCAAATAGACACAGATTCAGCTCCGCCACATATTAGGTGTGATCACGGGCAAGTCACTTACTCTTTCTGAGTTCTGGACTTATGATCTGTAAAACCAAGGCTAATTAGGCCTTCTCTGCATGCAGTGAGAGGCTCAAATCCACTCACAATGGGAAAGGGCCTTGCACACACAAAGGAGTAAATGTCTGTTCACACCTTGTTTTAATTTCCCAGACTGCCTCTCACAAGAGCGGGTGTGGCGAATTGTGGGGCACTAGTCACGAGCATCTGTGTTATTGCGGATTTGTTTTAACATGGAGAACAACTATATTCTTTCTTTCTTTTTTTTCCTGGCCTAGCATGGAAACTGAGCATTTGCATTTCTCTCTCTCTTTTCTTTTAGCTTCCACATATAAGAGAGCTCATATGGTATTTGTCTTTCTCTGTCTAATATTTCACTTAGCATAATGCCCTCAAGGTCCATCCACATTGTTGCAAATGGCAAGATTTCATTCTTTTTTATGGCTAAATAATATTCCATTGTGTATATAATAAAGAAAATTGTAGTATTCATTCATTGATGGAGATTTAGGTTGTTTCCGTATCTTGGTTATTATAAATAATGCTATAATAAATATGGGGGTGCATATATCTTTTTGAGTTAGTGTTTTTGTTTTCTTTTAATAAATACCCAGAAGTGGAATTGCTGGATCAGATGGGAGCTCTATTTTTTAATTTTTTGAGGAAACTCCAGACTGTTTTCCGTAGTAGCTGCCTCAATTTACATTCCCACTAGCAGTGCATGAGGGTTCCCTTTTCTCTACATCCTCACCAATGCCTATTTCTTGTCTTCTTGATAACAAGTGTGAGGTGATATCTCATTGTTGTTTTGATTTGATTGTCCCTGATGATTAGTGATGTAGAGCATTTTTTTCATGTACCCACTGGGCATCTGTATGTCTTCTTTGGAAAAATGTCTATTCAGATCTTCCCAGTTTTTAATCAGATCGTTCATTTTTTTTTTTTTTTGCTATTGAATTGTATGAATTCTTTATATATTTTAAATATAACCTGATTAGATATATGATTTGCATATATTATATTTTCTCTCATTCAGTAGGTTGCAGTTTCATTTTGTTGATGTTTTTTGGTATGATATGGTCCCAGATTTACGTTTGGTTTTGTTTTTACTCCTGGTGTCAGATTCAAAAGTCATTGCCAAGAGTTATGTCAAGGAGCATACTGCCTTTGTTTTCTGCAATGAGTTTTATGGTTTCAGGTATTACATTCAAGTCTTTAATCCATTTTGAGTTAATTTTTGTGTATATAGTAAGCTTTCTACTACAGATCTTCCTCCGCTTACAATGGGGTTATGTCCTGATAAACCCATCATAAGTTGAGGATCTTGTAAGCAGAAAATGCATTTAATACACTTAACCTACTGAACGTAATAGCTTAGCCTAACTCACCTTAAATGTGCTCAGAACACTTACATTAGCCTATAGTTTGGCAAAATCATCTACCACAAAGCCTATTTAATAATAAAGTGTTGAATATTTCATGTAACTTATTGAATACTGCCCTGAAAGTGCAAAACAAGGTGGTTGTATGGTATAAAATGGTTGCAAGTGTATCAGTTGTTTACTCTCATGGTTGTTTGGCTGACCAAGAGCTACAGCTCACTGCTGCTCCCTGGCATCACAAGAGAGTATCATAGCTAAATTGTTAGCCAAGGAAAAGATCAAAATTCAAAATTCGAAGTATGGTTTCTACTGAATGTGCATCACTTTCACACCATCACAAGTCAGAGTTTTAAGTTGAACCTTTATAAGCCAGGGACGATCTGTATAGCTTGAAATCAGGGAGCAGGATGCCTCCAGCTTTGTTCTTCTTTCTTAAGATTGCTTCGGCTATTTGGGGAATTTTGTGGTTCTATACAAATTTTAGAATTATTTGTTCTATTTTTTCAAAAAATGGCTTTGGAATTTTGATGGAGATTGCACCAAATCTGTAGTTTGCTTTGGGTAGTATGTATATTGTAACAATATTAATTCTTTCAATTCACGAACACGGAATATCTTTCCATTTATTTCTGTATTCTTTAATTTCTTTCATCAATGTCTTGTAATTTTAAATATGTTGATCTTTCATCTTCTTGGTTAAATTTATTCCTAGATATTTTATTCTTTTTGATGCAATTGTAAATGGGATTATTTTCTTTATTTCTGTTTCTGATAGTTCATTATAAGTGTATAGAAATGTGACACATTTTTGTATTCTGCAACTTTAAAAGTCATCAATTTTGTTTATCTTTTCAAAAAACCAACTCTCAGCTTTATTAACATTCTCTATTGTCTTTTCTTTAAAGATTTTATCTTTTTCCTTTTTCTCCCCAAAGCCCCCCGGTACATAGTTGTGTATTCTTCGTTGTGGGTTCCTCTAGTTGTGGCATGTGGGACGCTGCCTCAGCGTGGTCTGACGAGCAGTGCCATGTCCGCGCCCAGGATTCGAACCGACGAAACACTGGACCGCCTGCAGCGGAGCGCGCGAACTTAACCACTCGGCCACGGGGCCAGCCCCTCTATTGTCTTTTTTAGTCTCTATTTCATTTATGTCTGTTCTAATCTTTGTTATTTCCTTCCTTCTACCTGCACTTCATTTGTTCTTCTTTTTCCAGTTCCTTGAGGTATAAAGTTAGGTTATTTGAGACTTTTCTTGTTTCTTGAGGTAGTGGTTTATCTCTATGGACTTCCCTCATAGAACTGATTTTGCTGCATCCCACATAATTTTGTATATTTCTATATTTGTTTGTCTCAAGTTATTTTTTTTCTCTTGACCCATTGATTTTTCAGTATCATGGTGTTTAATCTTCACATATTTGTGAATTTTCAAGTTTTCTTTGTGTAATTAATTTCTAATTTTATATTATTGTGGTCAGAAAAGATTCTTGATATGATTTCAATCCTCTTAAGTTTATTAAGATTTGTTTTATGACCTAACATAGAATCTAACCTAGAAAATATTTCATGTGCACTTGAGAAGAATGTGTATTCTGTTGCTTCTGGACAGAATTTTCTGTATATATTTGTTAAGTCCATCTGGTCTAATGTATTATTTGAAACCTATGTTTCCTTGTTGATTTTCTGTCTGGATGATCTATCCATTGATGCAAGTGGGATATTAAAATCTCCTATTATTGTATTGCTGTCTATGTCTCCCTTTAGATGTGTTAATATTTGCTTTATATATTTACATACACATACATTGGCTAATTAGAATTTTTCCGTGATCAAAAAGCAATTGGTAAAGTTTGATAAAACTACATTACAGCTGTCTGTCATCCATCTGAATTGACTTCATTGTGACAATTTATCAAAACTCCCATATACCTTGGGAAATTTTTCAAAATGATATTAGCAGGTGTTCAGCATTCATTGCAAAGGGATTTTTCTGCAGTCTTTGTCATAAAAGATCAACATTGCAAACCCCTATTGTGAACTGTTATTTGTAGAAGGGAGAATTGAGTATTAAATATTTGAATTCTAAAAGTGTATGTGTCTTGAGCCAAACATTTAAGGAGGAAATTTAGATTGAATCTATGGAAAGTGGAGTACTAAAATTGTTCCTTCTTAAGGCTGTAGTCAAATTATATTATTATTATGATTAACAAATGTCAATCAATTTCTGAGGACTTACATAAATGAAATTGTTTTATATCTTCTATGGTGAGTGATAAACATTTGGTATATAAAATAAAAATAATTTTCATTATATGAAATGATATTGAAAAGTTTACTCAATGTTCTATAATTTCATATTTTAGTTGAAAGCTCAGAATCACTTACTATCACATTATATTTCATTTCAGATAACTGCTACACACATGATAATAAGTGAATCAATGATTGTTGAAGGAATACATATTGTGACAATTTTCTATGTGTATGAGGAAGATTGGCTCTGGGCTAACATCTGTCACCAGTCTTCCTCTTTTTGTTTGTGGAAGATTGTCCCTGAGCTAACATCTGTGCCAGTCTTCCTCTAATTTTTGATGTGGGATGCTGCCACAGTGTGGCTTGGTGAGTGGCGCTAGGTCCACAGCCAGGATCCAAACCCACAAACCCAGAGGTGCTGAAGTGGAGTGCACAAACTTAACCACCACGCCATAGGGCCAGCCCAATATGTTGTGACAAATTTAAGGGAGTCTTAAATAAGTCTGCATATTTCCCTCCTCCTTTACAAAAGCAACATTATTTACATTTTCCCATGGGAATTACAAGGCTTTCTCTACATTTCAGATTCATATGTAAGGCTGCATCTTTACGAGGACTCCTACACTTGCTTCTTCATCTTTCAAATGCTATTTTGCATTTCTCTCTCTTTGTATGATTTGAGAGAAAGATACTCCAGAAGTTGTATCATAGTGGAAAAAGTACAGTAAAGGAATGAGGCAAAATGTAAACAACTGTAGAATGTGGGTAAAGCGTATCTGGGAGTTTCAGTATTCTTATATATTCATGCAACTATTCTTTATGTTCAAAATAATAGCAAAATGAAAAGTTACAAAAAAGCAAATATCCATTCAAATAACCCATGAACTATAGAAAAAATTGAAACAATAATTCTTCAAGTCAATATTATGTAATATCATTGATGCCATATTTCAAAGTAAGTTTAGTAATAAATGTTTTTATATGGCTAAAATAAAAAAAAAAGCACTAAAGATTTGACTTAAGAAACTGGAAGCAGAACTATGTGAAGTCAATCACCAAAAGTATGTTGAAGTGAAGAACCAGTAAGAATAAAAGCAAATTTAATCAAAGGAAAACAAAATAAATTTTAAAAAGAATAATTAGAGCCAGCACTGATGGCCTAGTGGTTAAAGTTCAGCATTCTCACTGCTGAGGTGGCCTGGGTTCACTTCCTGGTCATGGCACCACACCACCTGTCTGTCAGTTGCCATGCTATGGCAGCCCCTGGCGTAGAAGAAACTAGAAGGACTTACAACTAGGATATATAGCCCTGTACTTGGGCTTTGGGAGGAAAAAGCAAAGAAGAAGATGGGCAATAGATGGCAGCCAAAGGTGAATCTTCTCCGCCAAAATAAAACAAGAAAGAATAATCATTCAAAACATTTTAAGAAATTTATAAATATATGGTAAAATCGTATAAAGGTTAAAAAAGGGTAACTAAAGTACATATTAGGAATGAGAAAGGAGAAAACAACAGGTATAGAAGATATTTTAATAAATTCCTACAGTACCACAAGCAAATTTGACAGAAATTTAAAAACCTGAATAAAATAAATTAATTTTGTCAAAATATAAAGGACCAATTCATACTGAAAATTAGTAAATAAATTTTTAATCAATTGGAATTTTTACATTTGGTCTGGTTGGATTTTCAATATCAGAAACATAGCACATAAAAATTTGCCTGTGGGATAAACTAGGGAACAATTAAAAAATGCTGAAGTCACACACCAGAGCAGCTAAAAATAGGGTTGGATATTCACAAAATTTGAAGGTGTGTTTATGATAGTGTGAGTTTGAAAAGAAACTATGTGGCATGTAGGGAATTCTTTTTAGGGATCCTAGAAATGCTTCTTAATGGTAAGCAGTGATTTTTTTTCAGAGCAACTGAACTTGAAGTACAAACGCATATTTGGATTCTATAAAATAAAACAAAATTAACATAGACAAATAGTAGTTTAAAATATCATACCCAATTTGAAAGTCATGAGGAATAAACATTCAGAATTTAAAATTCAGGTTTACCATTCAGGAAAATAAAACAGAAACTCAAAATAGAATTCTAAACTTCAGATAAAAGAATCCATACATAAAAATTGTCAAGATAATCTTACATATTTTTTAAAAACAACAAAGTAGAATGAGAGGAAACTTATCCTACCTGATTTTAAAAATTTATTTTAAATCTTTTATAATAAAAACAATATTGTAGCCACTCTGGAGAGAAACAGATCCAGCAATATTTGAAAGCTTATTGTTGTTAATAGTAGCAAGACAGGCCTCAGGGTAAAAGACAGATGATTAAAGAGGTGGCACTATGATGACTGTGCATACACATCAGAGCTTATATAGAACTCTAAATTTACACAGAACTTACACAAAAATCATTTCTGGATTGATTAAATGTAGAAAATAAAATGTAGGGGCCGGCCCGGTGGTGCAGCTGTTAAGTGCACATGTTCCACTTCTCAAAGGTCTGGGGTTCACCAGTTCAGATCCCGGGTGCGGACACGGCACTGCACTGCTTGGCAAAAGCCATGCTGTGGTAGGTGTCCCATGTATAAAGTAGACGAAGATGGGCATGGATGTTAGCTCAAGGCCAGTCTTCTTCAGCAAAAAGAGGATTGGTAGTAGTTAGCTCAGGGCTAATCTTCCTCAAAAAATAATAAATTTAGAAAATAAAAGTGTAGAAGAGAGAAGAAAATACACAAGAAAACCTTAGATTTGGAGAAATCTTTGGGGAGAGTGCACATTTGGAGAAAAATCCAGACAACCCTGACAACTGCAGTACTAACACCCAGACATATAACTGAGGCCATCTTGGACCTCCTAGCTCAGCTAAGTGTAGCCAACAGCCAGCTGAGCACAGTTGACACCATGTGGAGAAGAGAGAAGTCCTAGTAAAATCCTGTGCAGATTTCACCTACAGAGTCATGAGCAAAAAAATGTTTCTTGGTTTAAAGCTTCTAAGTTGAGTAGAACTAAGTTGAGTAGAATCCCTATGTTGAGTAGTGGGATATGATGTAGCAATAAATGATAGATAGGCTAGAAACACTTGCTAGCTTTTTATCTAATGGTTTCATTCACTGATAATCATTCCTGATTTATTTCATAGTGTTTGTGACATAGTGGTTTTCTAATTAGATCATTCCTTCCACATTCATTAGTTGGAATTCTCTAAAGATCTGCTACTTATCAACTAGTGCTATTTCATTACCCTAAAATATTTTATGAAAAAACAAAAGTGTTTACTTCTTTCTTTTGAATTGCCAAGTTTCCAAGTAAAGAGTTGATGCTCTACTATATCCGTTAGCGTCCAGTGATTCTTTTTCCGCTTTTCTTCTCTCTCTCCCTCTCATTTGTGTGTTATGATTGAATCATAGGTTTGATATATTCAATATGTTCCAGTAAACTGTATTTACTATTTTTGTGTTCATTTTTTCCAATCTTTCTCAGGAGTCTTTTCATGTTCACTTCTTTGTTACTTAATTTGACCCGTTAGGGTTTTGAGGGTTTCCTACCATTCTCCTACAACATAATTATCCATTCCTAACCTTGTATATTACCAGAATGATGCCTATATACCCATAAGTAGTACAGCAAGTCCTTAAGGACAACACAGCAGTGATCTGCGTGGACCAATGATCAAGATCTGGCTGGGTCATGGACATCTCAGAGAACTCCAACAAGGACAGATTACAGAGAGTTAGGTGGGCCCCCTTGCCAATCTCCCTTGCCTGTCACCCTTGGATGTTAGTCACAACTCTGGGGAGAAAGTAGATGTCAATTCTCTGGAAATATGTTTTTACCATCAGACAAAATAGAAAGTAGAAATATTATGTTCAGTTACAGAAAAATATCAGTAACACTATTTTTATAGTAAATTTATGGGCTGAGATTTGTAGACACTGCAGTTTCAACAGCCTCTTCATTCTCTCCTACTTACATCCAGAAAGGTCCTGGAAAGCAGTTTGAAAGGGAGGTTAGGCCAAGGCATAAGTGAGACCAGAAAGCGTCTTGTCCATATTTAAATGTGTTCTTAGGGATGCTATGTTTCCTTCCTTCCAGTATCTAGAAAAGAAAAGGAAAACAACATTAAAAATGTGTTTACTCTGTTACATATTCTGTTATTTGCTTTATTATTATCCTATAATTTTATGCAAAAACTCAACCACATGATGTGGCAAGAAGCACTGCATCTTTTAAACGGAAGGAGCTTAGAAAAGGTAAGTAAATTTGTTTCAAGCTTTCTGTAATCACATACTTTACATAATTGTGGGAAATTTCTGTTGTCAACTTTCACCAGATGGTCAAGAGGAAAGGTCTAGTAAGCAGCCAGCTTATTCTTTAATAACACTTTTGACAGGTGTAAGCTCAAGAGGAATAAGATGGGTTCTTCCATATCTCTTCTCATTCCATGGTGTGAAAACTGAGTATTAGATCTGACAGTTCTCATGCTTAACACATGCTCTACATTCTAACGCAAAATACTTTCTTTCACACCATTATTTAACCACTTGTTGCAGTGAAAGGTGGCTGGGCAGCGGCTCAAAAGGGCATCCGACAGGAAATTAAAAAAATAAATATGCACTAATCTTATGAAAAGCATGCCAGAGTAACTGGGAATTAACACTCCTGTGAGAAACCTTTAGTCAATGAAGGAGTGGGTGGATAAATATCCCATTTTTCTTATCCATATGAGGGACATATCTGATGTTTGTTCCACAGTTTCCTGAATATCCCCCGGTAGGATTGATGCCCAATTGCCAATATCAGTAACCTGCTCTTAACATAACATCATTGGATTCTTTCTCTTCCCTGACTTACTTCCACACTATCCTGCCAGTGCTTTCTGAGACCAACCTCCATATAAAATACTTGTGTTCAAATCCTTACTTCTGGGTTTGCGTCTGGTAGAAGCCAGCCTAGATCGCCCCCAATTCCATTGACTGAGGCAAATACCTCTACCTTCTGAGTGGAAAATTGTGACGCCTTTCACAATCCCAGGCAATCCAGAATGCACCTTTGGGTTTAGAATCTCATTGCCCTCGTAGTGTGCTCTCTATAAAGACCAGGGCCAGATTCCTGAATTCGAGCACAGGATGCAGCAGCACAGGGTCCCACGCTGAGAAAGGTATCTCATGCTTAAGGTTTGATACTCTCCGTTTGCTATCTTGATATTCTTAACAGTGTCATCTTTGTGCTTGTGTTTCATAAGTGAAATTCGATGGGATAATGGAGCACTCACAGGAGGCTTAGAGCCTTAGGTCAAATGCAGTCGAGTCCCCACCTTGCCCAGGATAGCTTTTTGGCTGCCCACTACCCCACTCCCAACCAGAAACTGCGGCCTCCCTCTGTCCCTGATAGGCCCCACCAAAAATGGGTGCACTCACTGTGCATGCTGAGCTCTTGGGCAGAACTCAGGCACCTATGAGGGTTTGCACTCACCCTGTGGATATCCCCATGTCCAAGGGATCATGGTATTAAATAGCAAATAAAATGACCATAAGAAGTTGAATAGTTTCCAATTTGATGCCATAAAAAATTACAACAAACGTAATAGCTTATGGGGCCGGCCCAGTGGCTGAGTGGTTAAGATCGCATGCTCGGCTCCGAAGGCCCAGGGTTTCGCTGGTTCAGATCCTGGGCACAGACGTGCCACTGCTCATCAGGCCACACTGAGGTGGCATCCCACATGCCACAACTAGAAGGACCCACAACTAAAATATACAAGTATGAACTGGGGGAATTTGAGGAGAAAAAGCAGAAAAAAAAAAAAGGAAGATTGGCAACAGCTGTTAGTTCAGGTGCCAATCTTTAAGAACAAACAAACAAAAAAAGTAGTAGCTTAAATCAACACAAATTTATTAGCTTACAGTTCTGTAAGTCAGAAGTCAAAAATGGATCTCACTGAGGCTGGCCAGTGGTGTAGTGGTTAAGTTCTCGTGCTCTGCTTCAGTGGCAAGGGTTTCGCAGGCTGGATCCTGGGAGTGGATCTAGCACCACTCCTCAGGCTACACTGTGGCAGCATCCCACATAAAACAGTGGAAGATTGGCACAGAAGTTAGCTCTGCAACAATCTTCCTCAAGCCAAAAGAGAAGATTGGCAACAGATGTTAGCTCAGGGCCAATCTTCCTCACAGCAAAAAACAAACAATCTCACTGAGCTAAAATCAAGGAGTTTACAGAGCTGTACTCTTTACTGGAAGCTCTAGGGTAGAATCTGTTTTCTTGTCTTTCCCAGCTTTTTTTGCACATTCTTATATATGCTTGATCCAAAACATGGAGGAATCAGGAATCATCATCTTGCCCTTGTTTACATTTTAGCAGTTTTCAATTGAATTTAAGGTTCCCTTCTTTGATTTTTCTCAATCTACCTAAATTTAACCCTTATCTATATAACTAAAATTCTGTGTGTGTGTGACTGATTTCCCCACGTTATCAAAAATTGTGTGGCACACTTTTTCTAATACTTGACATAATACAGAACTGCTGCGGGGTTTCTAGGGGTTAAGTAATATGTTTGCAGCCTGGGCAGTAAGTCAATTTGGCAAAGCTAACTGGCAAAACAGTTGTTTTATCTGGTGAAACACCTGTAGATGTCAATCATTCCATCATTGTATTATTATTGTCAGTCACATGACATCTTGACATTTCTTCTCCAAGCCATAACACTTTTAGTTTTATTTTTCTTATTTCTTAAAAGCTTCTTCCAGTGTACTATTCACATATGAAAAATATAACCTTTAATTTTTGACTCTATAATTATGTAAGAAAACATAATTTATATTCTTCAGCTTCGAAGTATTTCTAAACTATTACAGAAAAATAAAATGAGCCTAGTAATTATTTAATATATGGTGCTTAGGCAGAAAATAAAAGGTGTTCACTGTATTATCATTTTTCTAAACAATTTTTTGAATACACTATTATTTATTTCATGTTCTTTAACATTTGAAATTACACGTTTTTACCGCTACATTTTTGCAAGAAGTAGTGTATTGGTTCTGTTAAGACTCTATGGGAAGTTATTTCTGGTTAACTCACTATGAGAATACTGAATCACCCAACGAGCATTACTAGAGGTGGCAGTCCGTCATCAGTGTAGCAGAGGGTGCCGATTATGTACTGGTTTTCTTTCCCCACAGCAGACCCAATCTCATTTTACCAACCTGCCCGATGTTCTACTTTCTGTTTTCTACTTTTATCTACTAGGTTCTATCATGTGTTTTCTTACATCATACTTAGTAGCTATGGCTTCCAGAAAGATTTCTTTCGAGAAGGTAGCAGAGCTTCAGGACATGAGCTTTGGAAATTGAAACGTGGGTTCAAATTATAGCCCCATTGCAAACTTACTGGTTTGCAACCCTGTTCAACTGAACTCTGAACTCCATTTCCTCATCTGTGAAATGGAAGTCATGGAAACACACTCTTAGGAGTTGGTGGAGATTAGAGAGAAAGATGCAAAGCATGTAACGTGTTGCTGCCACATGGTAAACACCTGATATACTAAATGTTGTCTCCATTGTTGCTCTTATTATGACTGCCATAGAATTAATGGTTAGGAATAATAAAAATACAGAATGTGCATTTAGTTGTATAAATGTGTGATTTGAAACTGGAAGCAAATATGCAAAAGATTTCTTCTCCCATTTTAAGAATTAAAAGGTTAAAAATGAAAACTTGAAAAAAGAAAAGTTACCTTTGTGAATTTATTTTCAAAAGCAGAAACTATGTATGCTTATGTCAATGAAATTAATTAATAGGAAATATAAATAGACTTCTGAGTAGGGAACTCCTTTTAAATATTTTTTCAAGGAAAATGTTACTCTGTAAAAGGTGCAGTGTCTATTCGATATAGTTGATAGTCCAGATTCTTCCATGCTGTGAATGTATTATAATAAGTGGGCAGATAAAAGTAATACAATTATAAGTTTTCAGGATGTAGCTCTTTTTTCATTTCTGGACTATCTTTTATGGAGGGGGATAGTTTTAATGTCACCCAACTGAGTATATGTGCCCTTACATTTTTTTTGAAGAAGAAGAAGATTAGGCCTGAGCTAACATCAGCCACCAACCCTCCTCTTTTTGCTGAGGAAGACTGTCCTGAGCTAACATCCGTGCTCTTCTTCCTCTACTTTACATGTGGGACGCCTGCCACAGCATGGCTTGCCAAGTGGTGCGTAGGTCTGTACCTGGGATCTGAACTGGTGAATCCTGGGCCGCTGAAGCAGAACATGCCAACTTAACCTCTCTGCCACCAGGCCAGCCCCTGCCCTTACATTTAGAGCACTTACAAATTGCAATGTACTGGACAGGACTCCCGGGGTAAAACGAATTCAACCAAAACACTCCAATCTCAAGAATATGGGCTATGTTGTAAATTATCTTGTCCTTTTAAGAATTTGGACTGCACTTTGTTTAAAACAAGTTCTGGATCTTACTCGTAGGAAAGGTATCTTCATGGTAAATACTATGTTAGAATACAGATATTATGGAATTATTTCATCAGTGTAAGGATAAAAGTATTCAATTTGAGTTCTCAAAACACTTTTTAATGACAGTCTATGATTGTGAGTGCAGTCTTATTTGGACAGAAATATTAGTTATTAAAATATGCATTTTAATTAAATGGATAGTTGAGGTTTTAAGAGAGAATCTGTCTCAAAATTATAAAAGGACAATTGACTATTTTCCCCAAAAAAGGCAATAAAAACAAATTCCTCCCAGCAATAGTTTATTCATGTATATGAACATCTATTGTTTGTTAAAATCTGCCTGAGAAATGATGTCATGGATATGCTTTAGAAACCTCGACATTTTGGTTGACCCAGAATCCTCTAAGAATATTACAGAGTGACTATAAACCTATAAACCAATGAGAACTTTTAAGTTAATTTAATCAATATAATGAATCTAAGACTTTTTATGTCTTAATTCATCAAATAATATTTTCATCATGGTTAGTAATTCAGAATCTATTTCATTAGTACAAGTACTCAAAGGAGAAGGCAATCCAAAGCTTCCTTGCATTTTGGTGTTGTATTCTCATAATTGTATTGAACATAGGTGTTTGAATTTTTCCAGGATCTATCATAGCTCAAATTCAAAAGTCAGCTTTTTGCAGACTTAAGTCAGAAACCTAGAAAACTATTTTGATTCCGTTTTCCTTGCCCCCTAGCTCAGCTGAGAAATTAAAAGCCTTGCTTTGCAAATAGGTGCAGAGCACATGCCCGAGTTAATCTTCACCAATTCGCTGTCTACATGAATTAGGAATCGTACATCCTAATTTCTCTGCAAAGTAGGTCACATGTGTTAGCAGTGTTGGAGGTGGGGGGAGGAATAAAAGTTTTATAAATACACCAACATTTCATTTTGCTAGATAATTCCTCTCTGTTTGGAATCTGCTACAAGCAATGGCGCACCTAGATAAAACAACTCCCGTTATTTCAGAAGCCGAAATTAGCAGTTTTATTTATAATTAAAAGACTTTAAATGCTGCTGAATTTGACTTTGTAACAAAAGTTCTTACTAGATAGAAAATGTTGTAGATAAGATCCAGAAATATCAACAAAGATATTAAAGACTTCTCTAAAATTAAATGATTTGAAGAGAAGTTAATACCCCCAGAGGAAAAAGTTCATTATTTCACATTTAAGTTATGAGGACTAAAGTTATTGGTATATTGCCATATGGTTCCTTACAATTAATCACACCTACAATCAGTTATTTGTCAAGGTTCACTACCTAAATATATGAAGAATATGGTTACAAAATGTTGGAGGTGCCAACAAATTTGAGTTATAGCCCTAAGGGCCCAGAAACCCAATTTTGAATATTGCTTTATATTAAATTAGGTTCTGATCACTATGATTTAAGTTTTTTTCTTTTTCTACTAGTAGCCTACACTTACTAATTTCCTAGACTAGTTTTCCTAGACTTTGTTGTTGTTTATAAATGATTTTCCTTAGCTTTTTGTTATTTTTCATTGTACTCCTGCCTGAATATGGTGTCTAAAATGAACAAAAGACCACATTCATTTTAAAACTCAACCATAGTAACATAATGTTGACCTGTTTGTATTTTGAATAGCCATGGTGACTAAAATGGGGATGCAGGTACAAAAGAAATCTGGATAGATTTAATGGAAAGGGTAAGTTTTTTAGCAGGAAAGAAAATTAATTCTGTTCTCCCAATGATAAAAGTAGGATTTCTGAACTATACATTTAGAAATTACTATTTGTGGCCATGTCTTGCAGGACTGGCCCAGTGTTCAGAAATTGGGCATGTCAAACTAGTAGTTAGAATCTTGTTGCAGTAGCTAAACTTTTATATAATCCTGAGCACAGGGACAGAGAAAGCTTCAGATTTTATATTAAAATGTTAAATCATAGAGTCTGGACAATCTCCAGCATTCACTCATTTGAATTTAACCCTTTTGTCAAACACACACACACACACACACACATTACTTCAATATGCATACTAGAAAATGAGAAATGAGAAGTTGGATAAGAAAAATTGCATATTTTCAGTAAGTGTGTGAAACATCTAGAATTGAAGAATGAAGTGCATGTGTCATGATAAACAGGGATCCAAATGAGGTTCATGTTTGAGTTTGAGTGAACGGGGATTAATGATATCTCTGTTGGAGTAATTAGACCAAGGCAATGGAAAAGTATCTACAGAGTAACTATGATAAATATTTATTACTTCTTTAAGCTACCAAAAGCCATTCCAGAGGTCATAAGCAGCAATAGATAGAACCTTTGGCCCACATTCAGTCTTAACAAAATGACAATATTTCTTTTCAGCCAATGTGGGACTTGGATTTTAAACTTTGGATTAGGCAGAATATTGAAAGGAAGACAAAGAATATGCTTTCTTTTTATTTTTCAAAAGTGAGAAAATGTGAAGGAGGCTGAGAAATCTTGAAACAATGTGTCCCTTACACCAGATTGTTCCTGAATATAGACTTCTTGGCAGTAGAGTATTTCGGTGGATATAGAAATGAAATACATAATTTTCTCATGCAAAATCTTTGTTCCAGAAAAGAGAGCTAGACTAGAAAGACATTGATCATTTGGTCATCAGTAAATAATACATTTCTCTATAAATTATCACCAGTTCAAACTTAGTCATAATTTGTCACAATTCCATTTAGAAGACTTCAGAATTTGCTTAGATTGAGTCATTGCATACAGCTTTGTATATATCCATGTTACATTGTCACAACTAAGAAACCACCAATGATGTATTACTAGAAACTAATTTTTACAACGTATTAAGATTTCACCTTTTTTTCCATTTCCATTTTCTATTCCAGAATTCAATTAAAGATCCTACATAGCATTTATTCATCATATCTTCTTAGCCTACCTTGGTCTATGATGGTTTCTCAGTTTTCTTGTTTTGGATGACCTTGAGGGTTTTGAGTTCTGATCAGGTATGTTGTCCTTCACTTTGGATTCATCTGATGTTTTTCTCATTCTTGGACAGGTGTTATGGAATTTGGGAGAAGAATATCACAGGGATTAAATGCCCTTCTCATCACATCTATCAGTAGGCATGGGTCATCAAGATAACATCACCAGTGATGTCAAACTTGATCACTTGCTTAAGATAATACTTGCCAAGTTTCTCCACAATAAAGTTACTATTTTTTTCCTTTCTATGTTCTAGTTTTTGTACCAAGTCATTAAGTTCTGCCCATACCCAAGGTGGAAGATTAAGCTCCACGTTCTGGAGGTTGAGTATTTCTCTTTCTCTCTCACTATATAGATAGATAGAAATCAATATAGACACAGATAAATATTTTTCTGGTGATCTATATATTAGTATTCTAGGGCTGCCTTAACAAACTACCACAGATCGAATGGCTTAAACAAAAGAAATTTATTTTCTCACAGTTCTGGAGGCTGGAAGTCCAAGACAAAGGTGCCGGCAAAGTTGGTTTCCTCTGAGGCCTCTCTACTTGGTCTGAAAATGGCCACCTTCTTGCTGCCTCTTCACATAGTCATCCCTTGTGCCCACATGCCCCTGTTGTATCTCACTGTGTGTCTTAATCTCCTTTTTTTAATAAAGACACTAGTCAGATTGGATTAAGGTCCACTCTAAAGGTTTAATTTTAACTTAATACAGGGTATCAGAATATTCCACCCCAAAATATGTTTGTTTGGCAAATGAATTATTTGGAGTTAAAGGTAATTTAGAACCAGTAGATGCAGCAAAAGTTCTTTACTTCCCCCTATATAAAATAAATTATAAATTTCTCTTTTTATAAAATAAATGTACATTTACAAATTAAATTTCCATTTGAAAACATGTCTCTATAACAGGAAGAGAGCTAATCCAGAGACAACTCTTATTATATGAGAGACTCTTATCTGAATAACAAGATATTATTATTTACCATAGATTTTCTCTTTTCCATAGATTTACCTTTGTTTACCATAGATTTCCTCCCCTCTCCATCCCATAACTTGCCTCCCTGACCCAGAGGCCCCAAACTCCCTTTCCCTTGGTTTAGGCCATGATAGTATATAAGCCTCAATCATCTAGCTGCCTCCTTGATTTACATTTTACCTTGTGTACTCCCATGTGAACGTGTGTAAATAAATTTGCTTTTTTTCTTGTTAATCCATCTTTCATCAATTTGATTTGCAGTTCCCAGCAATTGACCTAAGAGGATAGAGAAAGAGATTTTTTTTCTCCCCTACATTAATCACCTTTTTAAAAGCCTTATCTCTACCAACAGTCACATTCTGAGGTGCTGGAAGTTAGGGGGCTACAGATGAATTTTGGAGAGACACAATTTTGCCCATATCATTATCTATCTGTTATTGGAATTTTTCTGTAAGGAAAATGTGTCCCTTCTGCTCTATTTATTCAGTCATTTATTTACATTATTATGGATTCAATAATTATCTTATACTTTGGGTTACAATCCAATACTACATTATTTATTTTGTTGCTCAGATTTTTCCAACTTGAGAACTCTGTCAGATTCTCTCCCATGTCCTTTTAAATGCCCACATCCTTTAAAAAAATTTTTATGAGCACAAAATTTTTCATGTACTACATGATGCTCCAAGCTCATCTTGCTCCAGCCCTAGAATTTACCATTTGTTCTAGGAGTCCTAGTTCCTTTCAGCGGAGAATGTCACTTATGGTTCAGATCAGATCTCGCACGCTTCTCCTCAGGGAGACCATCCCTGAATAAAATCACCTGCTTCTGGACCCCCAACCCTTCCATTACAGTCCCTGGTGGCATTTTTCTTGTAATCAAAATTAACTTAAAACTACCTTGTTGGGGTTTGTATATTTGTTAGTTATTGTCTGTGTTCCTGTAAAGAAAAGAATCCATGAGGACAAAAACATTGTCTGTTTTGGTCTCCACTCAAACTGTAGTGCTTACAAGAGTGCCTGTCTCATAATTAACACCCAATAAACACTTTCATGTAAAGGAATTAATAATATATTTGGAAGTTACCTCAGGTTCAATCTGCCGCATTTCTCCCATCATTCTTTCAAATGATTCCATAGTCAAGATAGGCTAGGTCAACCTACAGTAACTAAACCCAGAATTTTAATGACTTAACAAAAAGTTATTTTTTTGGATTGATCAAGGCTGTTTCAATCATATGACTCCTTCATGTTAAGTTGCGCTCATATTTCATTAACCAAGCAAGTCACATAGTTCTAAAGGAGTGTGGAAGGAAGGCTAAACTATCTATAGACTTGGATAAAAGGAAACGTGATTATTAACATCTAGTACTAAAGAACATAAATCTTGCTGTTTGTTCATTTAATATTTTAAATTCTTTGAGACACAAGTGGTCTCAATTTTTTTTTTAGATTTCTCTAATTGACCTTACATATAATAATATTCAATTATTTTTTATTTTTTTAAATTCAATTTTAATTCTTATCATCTTTTCTCAGTTTTTGAGCTGGTATTGCAACTAAAACTAGAATTGTGAACACCTTTGGATAATGTCCTTAAAGACATATCTAGGATATATGAGTGGATTTGCTTAATTCACAACAAAAATCATGGTTCTTAACATATATATTATAATAAAAATTAAGATAATAGATGAAACTTGTCATGGCTCAGTGGACTGATAATATGCTGGAACGATGGGTGATCTACATCATCAATTTTCTGGCCATTAACATACTTTTAGTGTTAGGATGTTGATAGCTATTATATGGGAAAAAGAAGGTTTTGTGGTCAAAAAGCTTGGGAAATTCTAGTTTACATAAAGTAAATTTAAAAATTAACATATTTGTTTACTGTTGGACTTCTCAGAACTCTCATTATGCTAAATGTATTCTCTGACTTTTCTGAAAAAAAATTGATATACAACATCTGCCAAAGTATTAGAAGGCAGGTTTAGCCTTGGTCCAGAAAAAGTCAAGCCAAAAACAGAGGTTTGCAGTACAGGGAGTCTGTTTGGAAAGTCATCCCAGAGAACAGGAATAAGAGACAGATAATAAGGGAAAAGAAATACAAGGATGAGTTATCGAATTGGTCACTGCCATGATTGACTAGTCTTGGATCTCACTTGCAATCTTTGGAGGAGCTTATGAAATTCATCTTAGAACTGACTGACCGGGGCATGGGAGAGGGAAGATTTATCCACCAACGTCTATTCTTAATACATCAGTGATGGCTCCATGACAGTTAACTGTCTTCATGTTGGGTTTCACATGTTTGAATGTGAAGTTGGTACATAACAGGAGTGTTAATTTTTTAGGTCAGAAAAGTCCCTGGGAAGAAAATAAAGGCAGAGGACCTAGATCTAAGTGAAAGCTGATAAGATGCACCAGGGCAAATGTGAACAAAGCTTGCTCAGAACTAGTTGCTGCATCAGAAGCAAAAGTAAGAGTCGGGACCCAGTGGTTACACTTGCGGCATCTAATACACTGAATAACACATCCCGCAACCCATTCCCAGCATCCTATATGATGAAGAGTAAAACTTGGGGATGATCTACTCTAAACCCCTGCTAGTAAAATATATATTCTCTGCAGAAAGCTGTAGAAGAACGCACTTTCAGAATCAACTTTATTTTCTTATATTGGTCGAGTCAATATAAATAATTCATAAATAACTCAATATATAAGTAGAAACAGTGACAAGACAAAAATATTAATGTTCTTTTATTTATCGAAGTCGTAATAGTTTATAACATTGTGAAATTCCAGTCATACGTTATTATTTGTCGGTCACCATATAAATGTGCCCCTTTACCCCTTATGCCTACCCTCTAACCCCCTTCCCCTCTGGTAACCACTAATCTGTTCTCTTTGTCCATGTGTTAGTCTATCTTCCACATATGAGTGAAATCATACAACGTTTATCTTTCTGTGTCCGGCTTGTTTCACTAGACATCATACCCTTAAGGTCTATCCATGTTGCTGTGAAGGGGACGATTTTTTTCTTTTTTATGGCTGAGTAGTATTCCATTGTATATATGTTCCACATCTTCTTTATCCACTCATCAGTTGATAGGCACTTCATTTTTTCCCCCTTCATGGCTATTGTGAATAAGCCTGCAGTGAACACAGGGGTACCTAAGTCTCTTTGAATTGTTGATTTCAAGTTCTTTGGATAGATACCCGGTAGTGGGATAGCTGGGTCATATGGTATCTCTATTTTTAAGTTTTTAAGAAATCTCTGTACTGTTTCCCATATAGCTACACCAGTTTGTATTCCCACCAGCAGTGCATGAGGGTTCACTTTTCTCCACATCTTCTCCAACATTTTGTTATTTTTTTGTCTTGGTGATTATAGCCATTCTAATGGATAAGGTGATATCTTAGTGTAGCTTTGATTTGTATTTCCCTGATGATTAGTGACATTGAACATCTTTTCATGTGTCTACTGGCCATCTGTATATCTTCTTTGGAAAAATGTCTGTCCATATCTTCTGCCCATTTTTTTGATTGGTTTTTTGTTGCTGTTGAGTTGTGTGAGTTCTTTATATATTTTGGAGATTAAACCTTTGTCAGATATATGATTTGCAAATATTTTCTCCTAGTTGTTGGGTTGTCTTTATTTTGTTCCTGGTTTCCTTTGCCTTGCAGAACCTCTTTAGTCTGATGAAGTCCTACTTGTTTATTTTTACTTTTGTTTCCCTTGCCCAAGTATACATGGTATTTGAAAAGATCCATCTAGACTGATGTCAAACAGTGTACTGACTATATTTTCTTCCAGGAGTTTTATGGTTTCACATTTTACCTTCAAGTCTTTGATCCATTTTGAGTTAATTTTTATGTATGGCAAAAGATAATGGTCTGCTTTCTTTCTTTTGCATGTGGCTGTCCAGTTTTTCCAACACCATTTAGTGAAGAGACTTTCCTTTCTCCATTGTATGTTCTTGGCTCCTTTGTTGAAGATTAGCTGTCCATAGACATGTGGTTTTCTTTCTGGGCTTTCAATTCTGTTCCATTGATCTATGTGTCTGTTTTTGTACCAGTACCATGCTGTTTTGATTACTAAAGCTTCGTAGCATATTTTGAAGTCAAGGGTTCTGACACCTCTAGCTCTCTACTAAAGAGAATCTATTTTTACTTTTAAGAATTCTTTTATGTATGGAATGCATGCCACTTGTGTTTAACTTTTCCCCCTTGTACATCAAGTATTTTGAGGTCATGAGCTTTAGCATATTTTTATTTTTAATCTCTTTGGTTTGTCAGAATTGGTAGAGCAGGGATAAACTGAAAATTATAGGCCTGATACTTGGAAGATAAGCGATGCTAGACTGCTATGCTATAATGTTAAGACACTGGGAACTGAGGAGTAAGGAAACACAGTCCAGGCCTAGATGATAAAACTATATCTTGCTATTATAAGTTATGCCTCAGAGAGATATTTTAAAACTATTTTAGCAAAAAGATCTTGGCATTGATTGCTAATGTTCATATCAGTGGGGAATTGCAAAATGGAAAATACTAGAGTAGAATTCCTCAGATATCTCCTTTAAGGAACAAAATGCTGAGCACTGGAACAAGAACCATAGGGTTCTTAAGCAAATTCACTTTCCAGATTAGAACACTTAGCATTTTCAATTATTCAATAAAACATCGGCATACCAGAAAGCACAATGGGGGCTTCAGTGGAATAAATATCTGCCTTACGTGGTGGACATTGTCAATTGTTAAAGATGATAGTGACAGCTTGAATATCTTTCATTAGGCCTAAGAGCAGCAATACATGACTTAGAAAAAGAAAAGAAGAATCATTTACGTCACATCTTGTTTTTTCATAGGAGATCTTAAATTCAATCGACCATTCTTACTTGAGAGCTATGACATGCCCAATAATGAATAGATCTTCAAAGCAATCACTGAGCATGGGTGGTTTTTCACTCTGCACAACTTATTTTTCCGTAATACGTAAGATGAAATCTCTAAATTTCTCTGTTGGTCCTGATCATTGCACAGGCCATCATTAAAACCACAAAAAATGTTAATCTACTGTGTAATAGTATTCAAATACACTCTATCATACAGTACACAGAATGCTGAAGGTGAATTTAGCAAGTGTAGGAGTTTGTGACTTTAAATCTCGAAGCATTAGGTAAAGTATCACGATCCTTTAACACTGAAAGCCTATTAAAACTAAACGATATACATTTTCGTGGTATTAATAGTTGAGTATTAACACTATATCCATATTACTGATGTTGATAGAGATTTTTGTCAGCCTGTGTCACATATTTTATTGAGTTAACGACAAATTATTTTATACGAATTGTGTCTTATGTACTGTGAGAGGGCTTTGAATACATTATATCATTTTCATTCACAAATTAGTATTAAGAATGTTTCAAAGATGATGAAATTTAAGTTTACAGAAGTTCAAAAATATATCCACAATCACCTACCTAGTTAATGGCCACAAAGAAATGGCATCTGAAAGACCATTTTCCTAAGTAAGGCATACCAAATGAAGATAGTTTATTGTTGGTTAATTGTATTCCTTGGTAAATATTTCTTAAATATTTCATAAGAATGATGGTGATACCATGCCCAAAGAGACAACATTTCAATCATAAAACTACTAGAGTGTCAGGACATATTAACACTATTTTTTGGAGGACTGTATTATGTGTCATGAACTTTCAGTGCTAGGAGGCTTTAGGAAAGAGGAAAATCAGTTTGAGGAAAACTTGCTCTGGGTCTTGAGGGATGCATGTGGTGAGACTGGGAAAGAAAAAGAGAATGAAATAGGGCATTCTAGAAATGATGGGAGAAGATAAGTGAAGAGAGAGTCTGAGTGTAGCCTAATGTGAAGTGCCTAGAAGTGCACCCCTCCATAATCTCAATTTCTAGCATGTTAGTTTCCCACACTCCATCCTGATATTCTAGCTCATTTTATCTGGTCCTCTCACTCCAAAAATCCTCCACATCAAGAGCTCCAATCTATTGCTTCCACCATATTTCTCTGCCTCTCAAATTCTAGTCTTTTTTTCTTCCCTACCTGGCTTAAATTCCATGATCAAGAATTAATTTCTTCTCTCCTTACCTAGCTTTGACTCTAAAAGTAATCATTTCCAGCACTCCTTTATACACATTTTTCATTCTTTGTTATTTTTCTCCCTAAGTTTCACTCTCTCAACAAAAGCACAATGTTGTTGAAATCTAATATCCTGTGTATTCTCTAACCTCACCTGAGTTGAATATGGCAGGAGAAAACACACAGTGATGAGCTTTCATTCTTGCCTTACAAACCTGATTTTTTTTCTTCTTTTTTTTTTTGTGAGGAAGATTGGCCCTGACCTAACATGTCTGCCAATCTTCCTCTATTTTGTATGTGGCATGCTGCCACAGTGTGGCTTGATGAGCAATGCTAGGTCTATGCCTGGGATTTGAACCTGCAAACCCCAGACCACTGAAGCAGAGCTTGTGAACTTAACTAATATGCCACCAGGCCGGCCCCTGATTTTTTTTTTTTTTAGTTAATTTAGTCTTTTACCTCCTAGACAATTTTACTTCTTTAATTCTCTCTTTAAACTCCCAGCTCCTCCTCCCACTCTTCACTCACAATTGATGAGCTTGCTTAATAAAATCAGAGAACTTTCATATCAAATGCTACCAAGTTACTTGCATCTGCATATGTAGGCTTTTTCTTCCCTTCTCTTTCCATATAAATTGTCCATATTCACATCTAAGTTAAGCTTCTTCACTTATGCCCTGGATCCATCCCATCTCATTCACAAAAAGACTGCACCTGTAGTTGTTGCTTCTTGTTTTCTGTGTTATCAAATTCTCCCTCTTTCCTGGAACTTTTCCATTAGTAGGCACACATATACTAATGTTTTCTACTTATTCACCCTCTAATTACAGACCACCCTTTTTCACTGCTTTCCAATCAAACTCTTCAAAAAAGTTTTCTTTATTCTATCTCCACTTTTCCTCTCATTCGCCATTGCTTTTAATCATCAAGCTTTCATATTCTCATCTCCAGTTGAAATTCATCTTAAAAATAGTTGAAACTCTTTCTATCAAGGTCATCTCTTACCTTTACATTGTCAAATTTAGTGATCAATTCTCAGTCCTCTTCTTCACCCATCACAGTTAATCAGAAACCCTCTTCTTATAATGTTTTTCTTTCTTTGGCTTCTTAGATAGCCTCTCATGTGTTTCCTGAGGCAACACTGCTGTCAATTCTTTTCTATCTCCTTTAATCATTCTTTCTCATATTTCCAAATTCTACACATTGGAGAGTCCCAATTTCAGTCCTTGAATTCTTCTCTTCTCAATGTATGCTGTTGAATCTTTTCTAGTCTAATTTCTTTCAATGAAATCTGTGTGTTGATACTTTCCATATTTGCATCTCCAGCCATGAAACCTAAACAGAACCACAGATTTGTGTATCTAACTATCTACTCAACATCTCTGTTTGGATTTCTAATAAACATATTACATTTTACATATCCAAAAATAATTTCTTCTTTTCCCATGCTAACCCTGCTTTTCCCAGTCTTCTCCACTTGTGTGTCATTCTTCCATTTGTTCAAGCCAAAAATTGGAGTCATCTTTGCTCTTTGCTCTCTCTCACAAGACGTATCCAATTTATCAGCGTTTCTTGTAGTCTATATTAGAAATACATTAAAATTCTAACCACTGTACATCACTTCCACAACTAAGTGGTCTAAGTACCTGAACATGTTAGTTGTGCTACTTCAGTAGACTCATTATTCTCAAACACTGTAGCTAGAGTGATGCCATAAAACAGAAAGTCATATAGAGTGACTCTGTTTCCAAAAACTCTCTTATGGATTGCCACCTCATCTAGAATATTGTTCAACTTACTTTGAACACGTATATGATCTGGCCTTCCACTATTTTTTAGACATGAATTGTATTCCAGAGATTTCAATCTCTGATATGATGTTCTCTTTTTATTACAGTGACTAGAGCACCTCTTTTAATTTACTACAGAAAGCCAAAAAGTTTCATCAGACCTGCTCCAGTTCTTCTCTAAAAAGTATAAACTGGTTCCACAACAGGATGGCATAGATAATGGCAGGGTGGAGTGGAGAGATATATATATATATATATATATATATAATATTTTTAAAAAATATACATATATAATATTATTTGAGATTTTAAAAAGGAAACTATCAGGCAGCAAAGGAAAAGATCAGTCAGGAAGAATTCATGAAGATTTATATTTATGTTTCCTTGCTTAACCCCCTGGAAATATCCAAAAACAATACCCACTCCTAGTATCCAGACTGAAGAGTGGGAATACTATTTCCCAGCAAAAGACATTATTTGGAGAATTGTCTGCTTCTACTTCAGATGTAGATTAGCAAAAGGTGGAAAAAATTTTAAATCCATGAGGATAATAAATACAATAGATCAAACCATTAAATATATTTAAATTCAAGAGTTCAAAATGATACTTAAAAAAAGAAAAAACTAATAAGTCACCTTTTGAGGATTCTAGAAAATCAACTCTTTGTTTTGACGGTTGGTAAATAAGGGAAAGAATCTAGCATTTATTCTGCCTTTCCTATATTAACTCTGTCACTAGATAGCTAGGACATATGAAATGAAATATATTTTAAAGATATATTCTAGTTCTGTGAAGAAGTTAAGTGAAGAAGAAATTTTGGAATTAGCATAAATCCACTTTGCATCCCCTAATGAATGAATTGAAAGTCAGTGGCTTCTAATATCACAACATGAGGGACAAATATTATGTTCTTCCTAGTTGAATTAAGCACGTTATCTATGAAGTAGTCTTGACAAAACATTGACCCTAAATCTCATTAGACATAGAGATCCAGTTACCAATTAGCAAAAATCACAAATAACAGAGAAACATATAAAGCTACAACATAATGATCCCATCAGCAAAATCCAGACTGTGGAAAACTAGAGAAAACTATCCAGTTCCTTAAACAAATAGGTTGCAACTTAAAAAATAAAAGAGATCAATGGGAAACACATGGATTTAGAAAAAATTAAAAACAGGGTAAATTAACGATAGAATAATATTTTTTTAAAAAAAAAAGTAAAATAGGGTTTATCACAAAAGCCAGGATATGCTGGGAGCAGCTAGGGGAGAGTATATGGGAAATTTCTATTTCCTGACCTAGTAGTTGTTAAAAGTGTGCTTACTTTTTAATAATTCATAAAGTTCTAAACTTTTAAACATTTTTTACTTAAATGTAAAAATGTTCAAAAATAGGGGCTGGCCCAGTAGCACAGCGGTTAAGTTTGCATGTTTCACTTTGGTGGCCTGGGGTTTGCCAGTTCGGATCCTGGGTGCGGACCAATGCACCACTTGTCAAGCCAGGCTATGGCAGGAGTCTCACATATAAAGTAGAGGAAGATGGGCATGGATGTTGGCTCAGGGCCAATCTTCCTCAGCAAAAAAAGAGGCAGATTGGCAGCAGATGTTAGCTAAGGGTTAATCTTCCTCAAAAAAAGAAAAAAGTTCAGAAATAATATTTAAAAAGGAGTTTGGGAAATACTAGGTTAAACATTATCAAACAGATTTTTTTTTTTACCTTGGGGATTCTCAGTTTAATATTACTAACACTTTCTGTGAATCATCAAGAGAGCAAATTAACTTGCAACATTTAACAATCGAATTTGTTGAAGAATCATTTTCTTTTCTCAGAACATTTATTAACAGTCCTCAATCTCAATGTTGTCCAAAGCACAGCTCAGGAAATGCTCCTCTATTCAATATATACATCTGGTCTACTGACATTCTAGGCCACTCTAGTACAATGTATATATTCCACTAAAAATATCAGTTATCACATAATTGTGTTAACTTACTGAGTGGTCTTCAGTATGGACAATTTTGCACACTTCAACCATTGATTGCCAGTGAGCATTTTAAGTGACAACTATTTCAGTTCTCATATGGTAGCATTGAATTCATTCTGAAATATAATTCTGGTTCTTGATTTTGGGGCAATTTCCACTGCTTTCTTGATCATTAAAAACACCTATACCCTTTTCAATAAGAATAACAAACCTAAGATTTAACAGGGCAATACAAAATTAAGGGGCATTAAATTAAAATCTCACAACTAAAGCAATTTTATAAGAAAGCTCTGTTATATACCATAGATAGAATAACTCCAAAAAGCTTACTTAACTTATACTACTTGTCCCTATTAATTATTCAGGAGTCAAGCTGCCCTTGCAATATAAGACCAAATACCATTGCTATATACTGACCAGATATGGTTTTTTCCACTAGAACCTTAGAGAATTCATGTTCCATTGAGACAAGTAAGTTTAGGGGACTATATAATCCAAGGATATGCAGAGAATAATTCACTTTCTGTATTATAATTAATTCTTAAGGCTTCGTCCTATCACAGTGTTTGGGCCAACCCCTGCTGTCCAGGCGTGAGGTCATCGTATGTGAGGGGAAGTTTCAATAATGAAGTTCCTTTGGTACATCAGTAACCAGATTCTTAATGTCAAAATTTTACCTCCCACAGATTGTGCGAGGCTCCCTGCACTTATTCAAGGCTCCTGACTAATGGAGGTAGGCAAGTATGGGAGATTCCATAAATTCCCTTTGCTTACATCAATAATCAGTGTTCAATTTAGTGTTAAAAATAAAGTAGAGCTGAAAAGTGAGAAAAGTAAGGCTTTCATAAATCTTTCTTAAATAAACATAAGAATAGACACTATTAAATACTTTATCAACTGTATTAGTCTGCTACGGCTACCATTACAAAATACCATAGACTGAGTGGTTTCAGCAACAGAAGTTTATTTTCTCAGAGTTCTAGAAGCTGGCAGTACAAGATCAAGGTGTCTGCAGATTTGGTTTCTCCTGAGACCTCTCTCTGTGGCTTGCAGATGACCTCTTTCTTGCTGTGTCCTTACGTGGCTTTTTCACTCTGCAGGTGTACCGATGGTGTCTCTTCTTCTTCTAAGGATACCAGTTATAGTGGACTAGGATCCCTTCTTTGTGATCTCATTTAACTTTAATTACCTCTTTAAAAGCCTTATCTCCAAATACAGTCACATCAGGGGTTGAGCTTCAATATATGAATTTTGGGAAGACACACTTCAGTTCTTAACACCAACTAAATCAATTGCACATGTAACTCAAAATAGTGCTTTTGCAGAAAATTGAATAAGCATAATGAGTATAATAAATGCGTTCATTCAACATGTCTATTGAGTCACTTCTAATTGTTAGGCACCAACTGTATTAGCCCTGGAGACACAACAGGAAAAAGAGAATGTAGCTGTTGTACTCAGAGATCCTGAGTAAGTAGGCAATCAACATACCATAGTGATGTGTACTGCCAGAGGAGAAGCACAGTGCTCTGTGAAGGCCCATGTAGGACTACCTAACCCCTATATTGGGCATGAGGGGCAGCTCCCTAGAGAAAGTATCACCTAGGTGAGACTTCAAGGATGAGAAAGAGTTATGGGTCAAAAACAAAAAAGTGTGTGTGTGTGTGTGTGTGTGTATCAGGGGGAGTGGCATCGAGTATACCAGGCAGAGGAAATATGCCCATATGCTCAGTGGCAAAGATAGCCTAGAGATTTGGGAAACCTGAAATAAGACAGTGTGACTGAAGTCCAATTGAAGGGCATTGATAGAAAGAAAAGTGGAATGATGTGTTTTGTAGACTTTCACTAAAGGCTAGCAGCATCCTTCCCATACCAATTGCCAGTTATAACAACCAAATTGGCCACTAGACATCGCCAAATGTTTCCTGATTGACAGCCACTGCTCTAAATTAACCTCTCTCTTACTGTGTCCTTGAAAATTAAGAGGCAGGATAAAAACATTTGCTTTCAGGGGACACAAGGATTATAAATGTGATAGGTAGGTTGGGCCATGTATAGTTTCAACTCCATAGATCCAGTTTTGGCCTCTTCTTTTGGACTGAAAATAGTTTTCCAACATCTATTTAAATTATATTAACATCCTACACAAAGTATTACTGTCTTAGTCAGTGTGCTTTGATTGAAAACCACAGACTGAGTGGCTTATAAACAACAGAAATTTATTTTCTCACAGCTTTGGCGGCTGGAAGTCCAAGAGCAGGGTGCTAGTGTGGTCGGGTTCTGTGACGACCCTCTTCCAGATTGCAGACAGTCGTTTTCTAGTTGTATCCTCACATGGAAAGAGGACCGAGGGGAACAGAGAGCTCCTTGGGATCCCATTTATAAGGGCACTGATCTCATTCATGAGGGCTCCATTTTTGTGATCTAATGAACTCCCAAAGTCCTTGCTTCCCAATGACATCACATTTGGGGTTAGAATTTCAACATATAAATTTGGGGGGTGACATAAACATTCAGTTCATGACATAATTTGACAACCCTGACTTAGAACATTAAAGAAAATGTAGTAGACACTCAGTTAATATATGTTAAATGAATAAGTGAATGTTCAAAACTTAGTTGAATACAATCGATGATCCATTCTGTTTTCTCCTTGAACAACTCTCTGATGGAAATTATTTCTACAATTAGTTTTTTATTCATGTTAAATTTAAAGAGTTAATAATGGTTGCCAAGTTTTCTTCAATCCTTTCTTTGGCACCAATTAATATAACAGAATCGTTTTCTCCTTTAATTTATCAATGTCATTAATCGTGTTTAAATATTTTTTATATTAAAAGATCTTTGCATTATTTGGAAAACTGCACTTGCCTGTTCCATATGCTCTTTCAGAATGTTGATAAATTTAATTTGTTAAATTTTAGCTTAGGACTTTGTTATCTATATTCACAAATTACAGCATTGTATAGTTTTAATTGTTGTGCTGCATTTTACTAGTTATTTTGTGTTTGCTTTATATTAACTGCCCACTATCTCTCCTGGAATTCACGGATGATCATATTCACATTATATAACTACTGAATACAAATCTAGTCAACTCTATGCTTTTCAATATCCGTTTTGAAAACGTATTTTTAATATGGCTAAAATCAGGTATAAAAAAATCCAGAGGTAAATGTGTTCACTGAAAATGTTAAAAAAATCAAACGTGAGTTTATTTCAAGTCACAAAATATTAGCATACACTTGAGAACCTACAAAGAGGCAGATACTCAGAAGAGCACTGAGCACAGATACAAGTAAGACACAGTTAATCACTTCAAAGACATCAATCCTTGTAGATTATATTGAGCACAAGACTTTGTAGAAAGGCAGAGTTTGTGTTATACAATTCTAACAATGAGAGTTCAATCTCATACAGTTCACCTGTCTAGAATGAAACATTTCTCTTTCCAAAATGTAAAGTTATTGCCACATGTGCAAACTCATATCTTTTACTTTTTTAATCCTCTTCAAGAGATACGTCAAACATGGAAAGCACGCTGTCTGTTTCTAGGGGAATTTCTAGGGAGGCATCTATCCTAAGGAATACTATTTTTTTCTTTTTGGTGAACTAATTGATTAAATAGGAAATCTACTAATAAATTATTATCTATTTAACATAATTATTTCTACACCTTTTTAAGTTGTTCAAAAAAGTAATTTCTTCAATATATCAGATATATTGTCCTGATTTTGGACTCAAAAAATTCAATCATTGATGCACTAACATGAGCATCAAGTAGTGAAAGGATTCTACTTTCTAAGCCACCAGGATTTTTGTAAATACAGAGCTCAAACTACGTAATGAACTCAAATGTTAGAGCTGAGATGCATTGAGTAGCGATCAATGGCTTTGTTAAAACATCCTCATGATTTAAGGATTATTTTTATATTACAGGAACTCTCACAGTTTCTCTGTAAATATACCAAAAGTATTATTTCAAAAATGGTACAAAGCTGAATGTTGACAAGCGTTTCTTCAGTTAAATTAAAAATTATCAGACTTTCTGCTTTCTGCTTATAACTGAAACATAGCTCAGCACAAGAGCCAGATCCAGCACAATTAGGCCTCGGCATCAAAGGCAAGAAATGAGACATTTTGACAGCCCTGGAACATTGCATTTCACAGGGCTCAGTGCACAGCTAGGTAGCACAGGTCTTCTTGTAATTGCAGTACAACGAGAAAATTCAGTGCTCAATGGCCTTCAAATTCTCCACTCATGTGTGTGATATGATGTGAAGATCATATGTCATTGCTGCCTTCTTTCTTTGTGATGGGGTATCATTATGTGAAAGGCAACCGAAAATATTTTGGAATTCTGGTTCTTCAAAACTAGATTAAAGTTATATATTTGTATTCTGTCTTATGTCTCCATAGCTTCTTTAGGTCTGTCTCTCTGATTTTAAAAATATAGAAAAAATATTTTAAAAGCCTTTGTTGACGAAAGTTTACATTGTGACTGATGTCTTCCCTTTCTCTTACTAGAATGCTGCACCCAAACGCTGCTACTTCCTGAGCCAGCCTGCAATCATTGTCTTTAACCATGTACTGTAGAATGTGAAAATAATTCTGGTGATTTTTTTTCCATTTTTCTTGCCAGAATTGTGCCAATTTCAAGTTTGAATTCCTAAATTCCCTCTCAACGAACCAGGACATAAGAGACAAATGCTTAGGTACAAAAATAGGATCAAGTAAGTATCCATTTAAAGTCCTGCCATATTCAAATTTTGAGGAATACTTGATCTTAGAAGATATTTTGCTAAAGGAGATATGTGAGTTTAATTTTTAAATCATGATGAAATTGACTGACAATTTAATGCAGAGTCATGTGCTGAATCTTTAATAAAATCTTTAATAAAAATCCCTCTGTCTTTCAAAGTTTGCCTATAGTAATAGGACATAGAAAGATATTTCTTTTTAATTATAGAGTGTGAAAGCTAAGTTGTGCTAATAACTGGCTTATCCAAATTGAGAACTCGGAAATTGTGTTTGAGGCTGGCACAATCTTGAAAGAGAAGCAGATATAGGAAGCATGGCCCTCCCCCAAGTAAATTATGCCCCAATACTTGGAAAATCACTAAACCGTGTATGTGTGGTGGACACGCCAAGCAGCTGTGTTGGGCTTTGTAGAGCTCCTGAATGATGACATTAAGGATTTCTACACTTATAAATGATCTACTGGTTATTCAAAATTATTTCCTTTCTTGCAAAATGATATAAAATTCATATTTATTTTTTTACTTTCTTTTGTTTCATTTTACATTATATTTGAAAGAAAATCACTATTTTTACTGTTTGCAATCATCATTATTATTTTTATCATCATAACCAACATAAAGCTGCATCAGATAACATACCAGGCATTGGAAAATGAGATTTTCTTGAACTTTCCCACTAGAAATTGATAACCCAAGGTACGAAGCCTTCCATATAGTGAGAGCTCCACAGATAGTTGTCGAATAATTGAGTTGATGACCTGGACTGGTGTATTAGAAATGACCTAATAAATACATCCAGGTTAAGATCTCACTTCCTTTCTACATTTCATTAATCTATTATTTCAGGAAATAATCATTCTCCCAACACTGCTGTTGGTCTTAGTATCACTGACTCCAAAACAGAAGGTAAAACTCAATTTCTGAATGAAAGAGGCCACCAGGAAATTGTGAAGTGGTGGGCACAGCCAATATTCATTTTCCTAAGCCTCCTCATAATCTATCATATTCCATAGTGTGACTTGACTTGTACATTCACAAGACAGACTCTTCTCTCTCTTTGCTGCCACTCAGAAACTGATAGCTCATTTGTCTTCAGAAGCTTTACACTAATCTCTTCTCCAGCCCAAACATCACAGGAACGATTTTTCAACATTAGAGGCCATAAGTTCTTCAGGGTTGACTGATAATTTTGTTCAAATATAGTCACGTATAGTAAAAATATAGTATATTTTATACATATGCTATAAATTTTATACACATGCTAAACTTTATATATATCTTATTACTGTTTTCATGACTTCTTCTGAATTATTTTACGCTGATCAAATGGAACACAAATAAGAATTGTAGGCTTGCTTTTAAAACAGTAATTATTAGGGGGCCGGCCTGGTGGTGCAATGGTTAAGTTCGCACGTTCCGCTTCTCGGCAGCCCGGGTTTCACCAGTTTGGATCCCAGGTGCAGACATGGCACTGCTTGGCACACCATGCTGTGGTAGGCGTCCCACATATAAAGTAGAGGAAGATGGTCATTGCTGTTAGCTCAGGGACAGGCTTCCTCAGCAAAAAGAGGAGGACTGGCAGTAGTTAGCTCAGGGCTAATCTTCCTCAAAAAAATAAATAAAATGGTAATTATTAGATCTTGGACATTCTACTTGCTTGTTGTTCATATCTACTGAATAATATATTCTCTATTTATATGGTACTATACACAGAAAGTCAAATTGCTGTGAGAAGATTGCTTGATAATTATGGACACAGAAGAGCAAAAATTAGGTGGATGGTGTACATGCTAGTACCATCATACAAAGAGCTTTATGAAACCATTTATAAACAGATTTTCTTGATTTAAGATCTGATTTCTCCTAGACTTGCTAGATATTCACTGACCAATCACGCATTCTTTGATTCCACTTTCAAGAACAGTATCACAAATTTTCTTCAGAGAGAACAGTGCAATTACATATTTTTTATTTATTATATAAATTTTTTATCACTTATTTAAGTACATCTTTCATTTTAGCTTGAAGCTTTCCTTTTATTGACCTTTTCTCTAGGATAACAAACATATTCCAGGCACACAAATTTTGCATATCCTTTAAAATTGTTGACAGATAGTGAAGTTATCTCATGTGGCTTGGGTTAAGAATAAGTTCTTAGGGGGTTGCTTTACTTTCAGCAGCTGAACATATATTAATTGTGTTGTTCTTATTAAATTTAGGATAAATAAGAGATTTCAAGACACCATGAAATAGAGCTGGAACTAAAAGAAGGGAATAAGAATTTCAAATACATAATTCTATACCAAATTTAGGGTCAGGTAATGCGTGGATCTCATCTTAAGGTAGATAACATCTCTAGGCTACAGAGCTTTGCTCATGGTGAAGATAGAAGCAAGCAACAGAGGTTATTCTCTGCAGCTTCCAGCTTGACTTTTTGTTCTCCTTTCTTGCAGAAACACAGCTTATTTTGCTGCACCTTCCTTAATTATAAAAGCAATGGACATGGTTAATTAACAATATTTGCTTCCTGTGGTCTTAGGGACTCTCAGGGCCTGCGTAGGGAATTTTGCTCATTGTCTTGTCACCTGAATTGCCACATTATAAGTTGATTTGTATTAAGTTCACCTCTGGATATTAGACTTGATTTCAACTTTAAGAATACCTTATTGCCATTCTATTACTTTCCTCCATTTTCTTTTTATTAAGAAATGTTGGTATGTGTGCATGTGTTGCTTAGGAATAATAACAAATCATTGTATCTATTTTCAAAGAGCTTTTCAGACACTTTATCAATTACATATGTTTATTTCTTTCTTCCTAAAAATACATTAAAGTTAGAAATATCATACAAAAATTGATAATGCTTATGATGTGATGAGGCAATGTGAGAACAATGCACTCTTTATGCTGATTTTCATTGTCTTCATACAATCTACTCCATTGTCTTATGCTTAAATTACCTATTTATACTTGAGTTTATTGTGAATACCTTCATCTCATAAACATCATCTGGTGGCTACTACTTCACTATTTGCTCTTTCTTCCAGAGTCAACATGCTAAATGGAAAGGCCATTGTATACCTCCTCAGAGACTAGCTTTGTCAATTTTTCTTTTTAATGTGCACTCTATTCTCCATAGTCTAGTAGTTTAAACATCTTTTTTTCTCTGTATTTTAGTTGACATATTTAGGCAATTTATGTTTAAAGTGATTATTAATATTAATATAGTGAATTGATAGCTACCATATTTGTTACTATTTTCTATTTGCTATCTTGGATCAATGTTTCCATGCTTGTCTTCCACTCTCTTCTGTGTGTTTTTTTATCAATTATTTTATTGGAGTCATATTGGCTTATAGCAGTGTGAAAATTCCAGGTGTATATCATCGTATTTCAGTTTCTGTATAGACTGCATCATGTTCACCATGAACAGTCCAGTTTTCATCCATCACATATGTGCTCCTTTACCCTTTTTACCCTCCCCCTCAACCTCCTTCTCCTCTGGCAACCACTAATCTATTCTCCTTATCTATATGTTTGTTTATCTTTCACATATGGGTGAAATCATACGATATTTGATATTTGTCTTTCTCTGACTTGTTTTGATCAGCATAATACCCTCAAGTCCATCCATGTTGTTGCAAATGGCACAATTTTGTCTTTTTATTAATGGCTGAGCAGTATTCCATTGTGTGTATATATATGTGTATATATATATATATACCACATCCTCTTTATCCATTCATCCATTGATGAGCACTCGGATTGCTTCCACGTCTTGGCTATTGTGAATATGGAACATTTATCTGACCATTTTTTTCTCCTTTCTTGAAACATTAATTATACTTCTGTTTTTACTCTTCTTTAGTGTACTGAAACATTTTCTTTTAAAAAAAATCTTTTAAGAAGATTCTGGCATTTATCAGGAAATTGATTTATTGTTGCTATAGTAAGACAGTATTTTTCATCTTTATATTATCTGTCCTACCTGTTTCTCAGGTTTTAGCATGAAATACACATTTTTCTAGATCAAAAGTGGTCAGATATGGCAATTTCATATTCAAGCTAAAATTATTACTTTTAGAGGCCAATTTAATTCTGTTACATCTTCAGTATGTATATTTCTCTTGTGGCATATCTTTAAGAAAAGTCCTATTTCCTTATTTTTTGCCTCAAAAATTGTGCTTGTTATCTATTGGGAGCTGGAGAGAAAATCATTTTATCCCTCTGTCAAAAAGATCTAACTGATGGATGTTTATTTCCACAAAGAAGTGAATTAGTTTCTAAAATTTCTAGATGAGGTATCATGTTTTGTGTCACATTTTTAAGATTGCAATTTCTCTTCCTGTCTACACAGCATGGAACAAGGATGGACCCATCCTAAATTGAGCACAAATTTAGAGACCAGTTCTGTAAATTGTTAAACACAGTGTTGCTGATTGAAGAACATTTCTATGAGCAAAAGATTTTAGGTCAACCAGAGTAAAGTGTGTATGATTACCTTTCATAAGACACTTTATCTAGGTCACTATTTTAGACCGTTTTCAATTCTAAAGCTCAAACTTTTACTCAGCATTAAATTCATGTAATTTATTAAAGGTATTCATAAAAGATCAAGAACTTGAGGTTTCTAGCTCCACAGGTAAAGAGCTTGGAAGTCACCATCTCATCCTAATAACAAGTAAAAAACTAAAGAAACTGAAAAATCAACAACTCTTCTTGAATCTGTAAGAGAGGTTAGGACACAGGGCCAACCTCTGTCCCCAAGATTGAAGAGACAGACAGACGACTACAGGGAGTCATGGCTTACTGAAGTTGACACTCACGAGAAGAAACTGCCCTGGGAATCAGAGCTGATACAGGAAAACGTGAACTGCAATTGACGAATTGCTGGAGGCTCAGTCCCAACAGTTCTCAGAGACATAAAGCAAGAGTATAATAAATGGGTATAATGCTTCTAAGAGAATCCATGATCCATACTATTAAAATATTAACATAATGGTATGTTACCACAACCAAAGCAGATGCACACACACATCAATGGTTATCATCAAAATGTTCATATGAACAATCTGCCCCTCCATCGCCAGTCCGATGAACAAGTCTGCTGTATACTGCTCAGAGGTATACAGAAAAGTACATGCCCAAGAGCTGTCTTTTTTAAAATATTTCCAAAAGTTATTTACAAATTGGTTGATTCACTAGCTCTACTTTTTGACATCCATTGTCATCTCGAAACCTCTAAAACACTTGGAAGTTGTGAAATAAAGAATGAACTTTGCCCACAATAAACATAAGTACTTAAGAAAGAATGCCCACGTAGAAGTATAGTTATAACCCAAAACTGTCTCCTAGATATGGAGATACAAGTACAGAGTGTTTCCATTTGCCTATCCTCTTCTCCCTCCTCCACCATCCCGCGGACTAAATATGGAAATGCATCTGGCTCCAAGAGGTGGGTTAACAACAGTCAATTCCAGATGACAGTCTTTCCTATAAATTAACAAAATGACAATTATAGCACGTTTGTTTTATTATCTGCACCTTTTATATACTTTTGGCACTTAGGGTTTGTTTGCCTTTTGCAAACACAAGATATTAACTAAAATGCACATGTAGAGCATTGGTTAACATCTGAACTTCCTACTCCCCTACCACAACCCAGTGAGTAGTCAGCAAACTGCTATAAGAAGTCAAGTTTCACAGTTCCATTCCCAAAACATAATCATTTCTATGAATTCAAAGAAAAAAATTATATTATTTCATATTCTCCACATTCTCTATGCTGTACATGTCTAAACATGTAGAAAGACTAGATGTTTCCAATAAGAATTCAAATTCGTCCACTACACTCACAGTAGCATTGAATAAATTATATGCATACAACAAAAGGTATAATCTGAACGTGTCTTCTGAATAGGAACGTGCTGGCCTAGAACTCTTTCTCTTCTCACTTCTGTCAACTCAACGGACAAGCATAAGCATTTCTAACATGTGGAGGTGATTTTAACAATTTCATTTCCATGCATCGTTTTCAGAAGATAATCTTGCCCGTGAATTTTAGCACAAAACATTAGCTTGCTAATTCTACTTTATCATATCCTGGCAACCTCAATAGCATCTAGAAATATTAAACGTAAATTTATTACACATTTGTCTGTCCTATGCACTATATACACAGCAAAGTAAAATAAAATGCGCAGAAGATAGGGCATAGTGGTCAGTCTTGCCTCACTATAAACACACAGGCAGAGAGCCCTTCCTACGTTTTCCTCCCTCTCCTCTCTCAAGCAGTGGAAACACAATGCAGTACTGCTCAATGAGGTGGTTTGGCTACTCCACTTCCAAACACCAACCAGAAGAACCCAAACAATATTTCATATGAATTTTACCAAAAAACATATTGAGAGAAAATTTTGTTTTACAATCACCACTTTTAACATGTCAGGTACCTTAGAACATCTATAAACACTGGCTATTTCAAAAAGTACTTAGCATTGTCAACTCTAACTACAGTAGTGAGGTATAAAATGCATACACAGAGCAACAGTTATAGTACAACAATCTTTCAAATATGACCAGCCTGGCATAGAACCTTCTTCTCTTCTTGTGGAGACCTTCTGTTCCATCCCTCTAACTCACTAGACAAACGTGGGTGTGATGCTCCAGGTATTTTTTCCAGAGGTGGTAATCTAACAATTCCATTACCAAAAGTCATTTCGAGAAGACATTTCAAGCTATGAGGTTTTTTTTTTGAAGGACTTTTATGTGTGATTATCTAACTCTATGTTATCATATGCCAGCAACCTGCTTACATCTAGAGGGCTTAGATTAAGGAAAACAAGTCTACTTTGCAAATGTTCTGAGAAGTTTGAAAGCAACTTTTTTTTCTTAATTTTTAATTTTTTTGGATGTACAACATATTTCAAATTCTGCATACATTACATCATGTTCACCGCCCGAACACTAATTATAGTGCATACCCTCACATGTGACCCTAATAACTCCTTTTCCCATCCCCCCTCCCCCCTTCCCCAATGGTAACCACCAGTCCAATCTCCAATGTTATGTGTTGGTTTTTTTTTTCGTCGTTTTTACCTTCTACTTATGATTGAGATCATATGGTATTTGACTTTCTCCCTCTGACTTATTTCACTCAGCATAATACCCTCAAGGTCCAGCCGTGTTGTCACAAATGGCAGGATTTCGTCATTTCTTACGGCTGAGTAGTAGTACATCGTGTATAAATACCACACCTTCTTTATCCATTCGTCCCTTGATGGGCACCTAGGTTGCTTCCAAGTCTTGGCTATTGTGTATAATGCTGCAATGAACATAGGGGTGCAAATATCTTTATGCCTTTGTGTTTTCAAGTTCTTTGGATAAATACCCAGCAGTGGGATAGCTGGATCATATGGTAGATCTATCCTTAATTTTCTGAGGATACTCCAAACTGCTTTCCATAGTGGCTGCACCAGTTTGCACTGCCACCAGCAGTGAACAAGGGTTCCCTTCTCTCCACACCCTCTCCAACATTTATTGTTTCCTGTCTTGTTAATTATAGCCATTCTGACCGGAGTGAGGTGATACCTCATTGTAGTTTTGATTTGCACTTCCCTGATAGCTAATGATGTTGAGCATCTTTTCATATGCCTGTTGGCCATCTGTATATCGTCTTTGGAGAAATCTCTGTTCAGATCTTTTGCCCATTTTCTAATTGGATTGTTGGGTTTTTTGTTGTTGAGTTGCATGAGTTCTTTGTATATTTTGGATATTAACCCCTTATCTGATATGTGGTTTGCAAATATCTTCTCCCAATTGTTAGGTTGTCTTTTCATTTTGTTGATGGTTTCCTTTGCTGTGCACCAGATTTTTAGTGTGATATAGTCCCATTTGTTCATGTTTTCTTTTGTTTCCCTTGCCCGGTCAGACATGGGACTTGAAAATATGCTGCTCAGACCAATGTGATAAAGTGTACTGGCAATGTTTTCTTCTAGAAGTCTCATGGTTTCGGGTCTTACATTCAAGTCTAATCCGTTTTGAGTTGATTTTTGTGCATGGTGTAAGGGAATGGTCTACTTTCATTCTTTTGCATGTGACTGTCCAGTTTTCCCAACACCATTTATTGAAGAGACTCTCCTTTCTCCATCGTATGCTCTTGACTCCTTTGTCGAATATTAGCTGTCCATAAACATGTGGGTTTACTTCTGGGATCTCAATTTTGTTCCATTGATCTGTGTGTCTGTTTTTGTGCCAGTACCATGCTGTTTTGGTCACTATAGCTTTGCAGTATAATTTGAAATCGGGGAGTGTGATACCTCCAGCTATGTTCTTTTTTCTGAGGAATCCTTTGGCTATTCGGGGTCTTTTGTTGTTCCACATAAATTTTAGGATTCTTTGTTCTATTTCTGTAAAAAATGTTGTTGGAACTTTGATAGGGATTGCATTGAATCTATAGATTGCTTTAGGAAGTATGGACATTTTAACAATGTTAATTCTTCCAATCCAAGAGCACGAAATATCTTTCTGTTTCTTTGTGTCTTCTTTGATTTCTTTCAACAATGTTTTATAGTTTTCGGTGTACAGATCTTTCACCTCTTTGGTTAAGTTTATTCCTAGGTATTTTGTTCTTTTTGTTGCATTTGTAAATGGGATTGTGTTCTTAATTTCACTTTCTGCTACTTCATTGTTATTGTATAGAAATGCAATGGATTTTTGTACATTGACCTTGTATCCCGCAACTTGACTGTATTCCTTTATTATTTCTAAAAGTTTTTTAGTGGACTCTTTTGGCTTTTCTAGATATAAAATCATGTCGTCTGCAAAGAGTGACAGTTTCACTTCTTCTTTTCCAATGTGGATCCCTTTTATTCCTTTTTCTTGCCTGATTGCTCTGGCTAGGACTTCTAATACTATGTTAAATAAGAGTGGTGACAGTGGGCATCCTTGTCTGGTTCCTGTTCTTAGATGGATAATTTTCAGTTTTTCTCCATTGAGAATGATATTTGTTGTGGGTTTGTCATATATGGCCTTTATTATGTTGAGGTATTTCCCTTCTATACCCATTTTATTTAGAGTTTTTATCATAAATGGATGCTGTATCTTGTCAAATGCTTTCTCTGCATCTATTGAGATGATCATGTGATTTTTATTCTTCATTTTGTTAATGTGGTGTATCATGTTAGATTTGTGGATGTTGAACCATCCCTGCATCCCCGGAATGAAACCCACTTGATCATGATGTATGATCTTTTTAATGTATTGTTGTATTCGATTTGCTAGTATTTTGCTGAGGATTGTTGCATCGATGTTCATCAGTGATATTGGCCTGTAATTTTCTTTTTTTGTGTTGTCCTTGTCTGGTTTTGGTATCAGGATAATGTTTGCTTTGTAGAAGGAGTTAGGAAGCCTCCCCTCCTCTTCAATTTTTTGGAAGAGTTTGACAAGGATAGGTATTAAGTCTTCTTTTAATGTTTGGTAGAATTCACCAGGGAAGCCATCTGGTCCTGGACTTTTATTTTGTGGGAGGCTTTTAATTGCTGTTTTGATCTCCTAACTGGTGATCGGGCTATTCAAATTTTCTACATCTTCTTGGTCCAGTTTTAGAAGGTTGTATGTTTCTAAGAATTTATCCATTTCTTCTAGATTATCCAGTTTGTTGGCGTGTAGCTTTTCATAGTATTCTCTTATTATCTTTTGTATTTCTGAGGTGTCTGTTGCAATCTCTCCTCTTTCGTTACTGATTTTATTTATTTGAGCCTTCTCTCTTTTTTTCTTGGTGAGTCTAGCTAAGGGTTTTTCAATTTTGTTTATGTTTTCAAAGAACCAGCTCTTGGTTTCATTAATTTTTTATATCTTTTTTTAGTCTGTATTTCATTCATTTCTGCTCTGATTTTTATTATTTCCTTCCTGCTGCTGATTTTGGGCTTTGTTTGTTGTTCTTTTTCCAGTACCTTTAGGTGCACTTTTAGATTGTCTATTTGGGATTTTTCTTCTTTGTTGAGGTAGGCCTGAATTGCTATAAACTTCCCTCGTAGAACTGCTTTTGCTGTATCCCACAGATTTTGGCATGTTGTGTTTTCATTTTCATTTGTCTCCAGGAATTTTTTTATTTCTTCTTTGATTGTTTCATTGACCCAATCATTGTTCAGTAGCATTTTGTTCAATCTCCACATTTTTATGGGTTTTCTGGTTTTCTTTCTGTAGTTGGTTTCCAGTTTCATACCTTTGTGGTCAGAAAAGATGCATGGTATTATTTCAATCTTCTTAAATTTATTGAGACTTGTCTTGTGGCCTAAAATGTGATCAATCCTGGAGAATGTTCCATGGGCATTTTAAATGAATATGTATTCTGTGGGTTTTGGATGGAATGTTCTGTATATATCTACTAAGTCCATCTGGTCTAATGTGTCCTTTAAGGCGAGTGTTTCCTTATTGATCTTCTGCTTGGATGATCTATCCATTGGTGTAAGTGGAGTGTTAAAGTCCCCTACTATTATTGTGTACTGTCTATTTCTCCTCTTATGTCTGTTAATAATTGCTTTATATATTTAGGTGCTCCTATGTTGGGTGCATAGATATTTACAAGTGTTATATTTTCTTGTTGGATTGTTCCCTTTATCATTATGTAGTGCCCGTCTTTGTCTCTTATTACAGTTTTTGATTTAAAGTCTATTTTGTCTGATATAACTATTGCTACCCCTGCTTTCTTTTCTTTGCCATTTGCATGGAATATCTTTTTCCATCCTTTCACTTCCAGTTTGTGAGTGTCAGTAGGTCTGAAGTGTGTCTCTTGTATGCAGCATATACATGGATCTTGTTTTTTTATCCACTTGGCCACCCTATGGCATTTGATTGGAGCATTTAATCCATTCCATTTAAAGTAGCTATTGATAAATATGTATTTATTGCCATTTTGTCACTTTTTCTTTTTTTTTTTGGATGTTTTAGTAGTTCTTCTCAGTTCCTTTCTTTTTCTCTTGCTCTCTTCACTTGTGGTTTGATGGCTATCTTTAGTGATATGTTTGATTTCTTTTGTCTTACTTTTTGTCCTGCTTGTTATAGGTTTCTGGTTTGTGGTTACCATGAGGATCCTATTTAATATACTACGCATATAACAGTCTATATTGAGTAGATAGACTCTTTAGCTTGACCTCTTTCTAAAAGCTCTACTTTTTCACTTCCCTCCTCCCACATTATATGTTTTTCACATCATATATAGTCTTTTGTTTAGTGTGTGTATATCCATTACCCTCTTATCATTGAAATAGGTAATTTTAGTACATTTGTCTTTTAACCTTCATATTACCGTCACAGGTAGTTGATCTGCTGCCTTTACTATACTTTTACCTTACAAGTGATTTTTCTGCCTGTTTTTTTCTTGTTGTTGTTTTGGGTTTTTTTGATAATTTTTTTTCTTTTATCTCTATTTGTGGTCATTACTTTCCCACTTAAATAAGTCCCTTCAGCATTTCTTGTAGAACTGGTTTCTTGGTGATAAACTCCTTTAATTTTTGCTTGTCTGGGAAGCGCTTTATCTCTCCTTCCATTCTGAATGACAGCCTTGAAGGATAGAATATTCTTGGTTGTAGGTTTTTTCCTTTTAGCACTTCAAATATGTCATGCCATTCTCTTCTCGCCTGTAGGGTCTCAGCTGAGAAGTCTGCTGACAGCCTGATGGGCTTCCCTTTGTATGTCACTTGTGGCCTTTCTCTTGCAGCTCTTAGGATTCTCTCTTTGTCTTGAATTTTAGACATTTTGATTATAATATGTCTTGGTGTGGGCCTCTTTGGGCTTCTCTTGTTTGGAGCTCACTGTGCTTCCTGAACTTGGATGTCTGTTTCCTTCCTCAGGTGAGGAGAATTTTCCTCTATTATTTTGACACATAAATTTTCTGCCCCTTTGTCTCTCTCTTCTCCTTCTGGGACCCCCATAATCCGAATGTTACCATGCTTGATATTGTCCCAGAGTTCCCTTACACTGTTCTCATCCTGTCTAATTCTTTTTTCTCTTTTCTGTTCTGCTTGGGTGATTTCATCTAATCTTTCGTCTAGCTCGCTGATCTGTTCTTCTGCTTCCTCTACTCTGCTATTGAATCCCTCTAGTGAATTTCTCATTTCAAGTATTGTATTCTTCATTTCTGATTGGTTCTTTTTTATATCTTCCAATTCATTGCTGATGTGCTCACTGTGTTCATCCATTCTTCTCTGCATGTCTGTGAGCATCCTCATTATATTTTGTTTGAATTCCTTGTCAAGGAGGTGCTAGTTTCTGTTTCACTTAGTTCTTTTTCTGGTGTTTTGTAGTGTTCCCTTGCTTGGAAAGTATTCCTTTGCTTCCTCATTATGCCTCTTTCTCTGTGTTATTTTCTTTGTACTAGGTGAGTCGGCTATGTCTCCTGATCTTGGAGAGGTGGCCTTATGTATGAGATGCCTTATGAGGCCCAACAGTGTGCTTCCCTATTGTCACCAGATCATAAGAACCAGGAGTGACCCCTTTGTGGGCTACTTGTGTTCTTCTGCTGTGGCAGGGTTGCTCCCACTGCAGGTACCCAGGGAGTCTGATCTTTCCTTCCCTGGCCAGCTGTTTGTAAATCTGGTTTGGGGGGGCCTCAGCACTGTTGGCTACAAAGTCTATTAGCACACCTTATTGCAAGTGTCCTCTTAATTGGGTTGGTACCCAGTGTAGCTGCTTGCTAGGCTCAGGGGTGTACAGTTGTGATAGGCCTGAGGTCAACAAGGCTGATGTCAGTTCTCTTAGGAGTGCAGCTGAGTGGGGCTAGCCCTTGGCATGGAAGCACTTAGTTGTTTCAGGCTTTGGAACGTGGGGCTGATCCTTTTTATGGCTATTTGTGAAGCACCAAGTCTTCTGCCACTGATAAGCCTCACCCCCCTCTGGACCACATACACTGTCAACACAGTCCTGGTCCGTGCACACTTCTCAACCCCCTGGAGCGTACCCCACTGCCACACTGCAGAGGCCCCCACCTCTGCCCCAATGCCCCCCACAGTTCACCTGGTCCTCACACGAGCCCTGCCCCACTGAGGCAGACACCCTTGCCTGCCTGTAGAGGATCAAGGCACTCAGTCAATGCAGGCTGAAAGTGGCCTGAGGGCTTGCTGTTAGGTGGGGCCAGTCCCTAGGGTGAGTTGCCTGCCCTGGCTGAACTGGATTAAATCTGTGCCCTAGTGGGTGTGGCAGACCCCTGGGCTAACAGCCCAAGGGATGCACCTCAATGGCCCCCACTGGTGCCGTATCAGCACTCCTGGAGCAGATCAGAACAACAGCCCCCACCAATGTCTCAGTCTCAGGAGAGGATCCTCCTCTCACCAAGATGCCCCCAGAGCCCACCAGGTGAGTCTTGTTTCACCAAAGGACAGTCAGCCTTCTCTCTGGTGATTTTAGGTTGCTGCAATGAGTGAGTTTGTGTGTGGGCCCTTTCAGACCCGGATCTTTTTGCCTTTCGGCCGATAGCTTTTCTGGGGTGTCCTCGCTGCAGTTAATAGCCAGCAAAGCCAGACAGTAAGACCCCCATCTCAGTTGGGCTGAGTCCGAAGGATGGCTATAGCAGTATTACCCCCATTCAGGACCTCACTTCTCCAGGGAGGGCTCATACCTTAGGTTGGCTCCAGCCTGGCCAGCTGAGAAGCTCTGTTGCTCCCAAAGGTGGCTTTTTTCCTCTCTGGCCGGAGTTACTGCCTCTTCTGGTTTCATCAGGACTATCCCTTGTCGTGGGGGTTCCTTTTATCCAGTTTTCAGTTTTCAATCCAGGGTGATTCTTCCCAAAATTGTTGTAACCTGGTTGTGTTCGTGGGAGGAGGCGAGTTCAATGTCTGCTCACAGCGCCACCTTGACGAGAACTCCCCTGAAAGCAACTTTTTCATGTATACATAGGCTGTCTATAAATGGCCAGAAAGTCTTCCCAAAGGATGGTGAGTGTTGCTGGCCTGGTGGCCCAGCGGTTAAGTTTGCATGTTCCACTTCAGTGGCATGTGGTTCACCTGTGCAGACATGGCACCACTTGGTAAGCCATGCTGTTGTAGGCATCCCACATATAAAATAGAGGAAGATGGGCATGGATGTTAGCTCAGGGCCAGTCTTCCTTAGCAAAAAGAGGAGGATTGGCAGCAGTTAGCTCAGGGCTAATCTTCCTCAAAAGAAAAAAAAGGGTGGTGGGCCCTTCTTATTTGGCAAATGTAAAATGTCATTTTGTCCTATTTATCTTCAATATCAAGGTCAAATAAAAGGAAAATCATACCATCTCTCCTCCTCCTGGTGCCTTCTGGACCTTGCCTGGACAGATGGAGTTTCATCCAGTTGGGACACAGTGGGGACTCAAGTTTGTGGATTTGTGCAGCTCCACAGCTTGAAGCTGAGGTGCTGGGGCTGTGAATACCTGCTGTGGACCCACCTTCTGGAGTCCTGGAGAACCTTCAGGCATCAGCTTTGGTACAATGGCCCTCATTCTTCCTACCCAATGGCATAGTGGCCTGAGGTCTGCTGGGACTCCACCAACTACCATCAGCTCACGGGATGGGGGTGAATATTGCCTCTGCCTCAGAGCTTCCACCAGGTGGCATGGATTCCAGGCTTCCTCAGGATAGATCATGACCTGCCCTGACCCCCCATCTCTGGCGCCTGCTGGACCCATCTAGATCATCCTGCTCATCTCCTTTTCTGAGGTACTCATGCCCTGCTTCTCACTGTACTCTCCATCTGAATTGACTTGGCAGTTCTAGCCTCCAGCAAGTGAGGCTGGACATCTTATTTCACTATTAATTTTTATACCATTCAGTGGCTTTTTAGTATGTTCACAATGTTATGCAATCATCATTACTAATTCCAGAATATTTTCATCACCTCCAGAAAGAAATCCATACTCAACAGTATTTTTATTCCCCATGCCCCCCTCCCCCCAGACGCTTGCAACCATTAATCTACTTTCTGTCTGCATGGCTTTTATTCTGAACATTTCATTTAAATGGACTCATATAAGTGGCCTTTTGTGTCTGGCGTCTTACACTTAGCACAATATTTTCAAGGTTCATCTACGTTGTAGCATGTATCAGTACTCCACTCCTTTTTAGGGCTGAATAATATTCCACTGTATGCTATATCACATTTTGTTCCTCCAGTTATTAGTTGATGGATATTTAAGTTGTTTCCACTGTTTTGCTATTATGAATAATGCTGCTAGAAGCATTCAAGAATAAGTTTATGTATGCATGTTTTCCTTGGGTAAATAAAGTAATGTAGAATTTCTGAATTATATGATAACTCCACGTTTAATTTTCTGAGAACTTGCCCAACTGCTTTTCATAGTGGTAGTACCATTTTACATTTATGAGTATTCCTATTTTTTTACAGTCTCATCAATACATGCTATTGTCCATTCTTTTTGATTATAGCTTCCCTAGTGACTGGGAAGTGATATCTGTTTGTGGTCCTGGTTTACAGTTCCTTAATGACTAATGATCCTAAGCATCTTTTCATGTGCTTACAGGTCTTAGATATAACTATCTTCTTTGGAAAACTCTTTATTCAAATTCATTGCCCATTTTTTTAATTAGAGGACTTGAATAGACATTTCTTCAAAGAAGATACACAGGTGGCTTATGAGCAAACAAAAGATATTCAAGATCACTAGGCATTAAGGATCCAGAAATATGTAAAGAACTCCTAGAACTCAACAATAAATGACAAAAATAATTAACTGGGTTATTTGTCTTTTTATTGCTAAGTTGTAAGTGTTCTTTTTGCACTCTTGATGATTTGCAAATTTGTTCTTTCATTATGTAGGTTGTCTTTCAGTTTCTTGATAGTAGCCTTTGAAGCACAGAAGCTTTAATTTTGACAAAGTCAAGTTGTGTATTTTTTCTTTTTTTGCTTACTCTTTGGGTGTCATACAAAAGAAACAATTGCCTAATCCCAGGTCACAAAGAGTTATGCCTGTTGTTTTCCTAAGTTTTATCTCTCATATTTAGTTATTTGCTTCATTTTTTTGTATATGGTATAAGGTAAAGGTCTAACTTCATTCTTTTGCATGTGGATACCCAGGTGCTCCAGTGTCATTTGTTAAAAAGACTGTTTTCCCCCTACCGTAGTCTTGGAACCCTTGCAGAAAATCAGTTGGCCACAAGTGAGCGTGTGTATTTATAGACATTCAATTCTTTTCAAATGATCTAATATGTCTATCTTCATGCCAGTACTACACAGTCTTCATTACAGTAGCTTGGTAGTAAGTTTTAATATTGGGAAGTGTAAGTCTTCTAACTTTGTTCTTCTCCTTCAAGATTGTTTTGGCTATTATGAATCCTGTGACTTTCCATAGGAATTTTAGGATCAGATTGCCAATTATGGCAAAAACAACTAGGTCGGATTTTATAGAAATGACATTCAATCTATAGAGCTATTTGGGGAGTATTGCCATCATTTTAATGATATTAAGTCTACCAATGCATGAACATAAGGATGTCTTTCATTTATATAGGCCTTCTCTAATTTCCCTCAATGACGTTATATAGCTTTCGCTATACAAGTGTTGCACTTCATGTGTTAAACTAATTTCTAAATATTTTGTTTGTTGTAAATGTAAATGCTTTCTTAATTTCATTTCTGAATTGTTCGTTGCTAGTATATAGAAGTACAATATCTATCTCATATTGATTTTGTACTTTGGAACCTTGTTAAATTCACTTAGTTCTCATAGTTGTGGTTGTGTGTGTGTGTGTGTGTGTGTGTGTTCCTTAGGATTTTTTATATACAAGTTCATGTCATCTGCAAGTAGAGATAGTTTTACTTTTTTCTTTCCAAGCTGAAGGCCTTTAACCTTACTTTCTGGTCTAACCTATGCAAAGTAAAAGTAGTGACAGTAAATATCTTTGTCTTGTTCTTGATCTTGGGGTAAAGTACTGAATATTTTACTGTTAAGTATGATGTTCGCAGTGGATTTTTGTAGACTATCTTTATCAGGTAAGGAAGTCCCTTTTTATTTCTTGTTTGTTAAATGTTTTTATTATAAAAAAGTGTTGTATTTTGTCAAATTCTTTTTTTTTGCATCTACTAAGATGATAATTTTTCTCTGTATTCTATTAATATGGTGTATTACATTGATTTATTTTTGTAGTTTGAACAAATTTTGCATTCCTGGGATAAACCTCACTTGGTCATTGTGTATAATCCTTTTTAGATGTTGTTGGATTTGGTCTGCTAGTATTTTGTTGAAGATTTTTGTGTCTACGTTCATAAGGGATATTGTTCTGTAATATTCTTTCTTGTGATGTCTTTGCATGGTTTTGGTATCAGGGTAACACTGGGCTGATAGAATGAGTTAGGAAGCATTTCCTCTCCTATTTTCTTTCTTTCTTTTTGTCTTTTGGTAAACATTTGTGAAGGATTGGTGTTAGTTCTTCTTTAAACATTTGGTAGAATTCACCAGTGAAAGCATCTGGTCTTAGGCTTTTCTTTATGGGAAATTTTGAAATTACTAATTCAATCTTTTTATTTCTTAATGCTCTATTCAAATTTTCTATTTGTTCTTGGGTCAGCTTTAGTAGTTTGTATCTTTTCAGGAATTTTTTCGTTTCATCTAGTTTACTTTGTTTTTGGAATATACTTGTTCATACTATTCCATTATAATAGTTTTTATTGCTATAAGATCAGTAGTAATGCTCCCTCCTTCATTCCTTATTTAATAAATTGAGTAGTCTCTTTATTTTTTGATCAATTTAAATGAATGTGTGCAAAATTTGTTGATCTTGACAAAGAACCAAGTTTTTTTCTTTTTAATAATCTCTGTTAATATTCTATTCTCTATTTCATTTATTTTCCATCCCATCCTTATTTCTTTCTTTCTGCTTGCTTTGGGTTTAATTTTTCTTGTTTTTATCCAGCTTTTTAAAGTGGAAATTTAGATTGTTGATTTTGTCTTCCTTTTTTTTTTTTACAGGCATTTATTGTTAGAAATTTCCTTCCAAGAACTGTTCCAACAAATTCTGTAAGTTTTGGTATGTTGTGCTTTTGTTTTCTTCCACCACAACATATTTTCCAAATTCACTTTTGATTTCTTCTTTGATCCAGTGGGTATTTAGAAGTATTTTGTGTAATGTCCACATATCTGTGAACTTCACAGTTTTCTTTTGTTGATTTCTAACTGCATTCTCTGTGGTCAGAGTAAATACTGTGTATGATGCCGGTTGTGTTTTATTTATTGTGATTTGTTTCATGGCCTTGCGTTTGGTCTATCCTGTAGAAGGTTCCATGTGCTCTTAAGGAGATCCTGTTATGCTGTGTTGGTACACTTGATGGTGTCCCACAGATCTCTTAGTTTCTGCTCATTTGTCTTCATTCTTTCTTGTTTCTTTTCCTTGGACCTGATAATCTCAATTGCCCTATTTTCAGGCTCATTGATTCTTTTACTCTCTATTCAAATCCACTGTTGGGCTATTTTTGTTTTTGTAATTTCTATCTCTTTATTGCTATTCTCTGTACTATAAGACATCATTCTCATACTGTTGTTAGTTCTTTAGACCTAGTTTCCTTTAATTCTTTGAACATGTTTAAAGTAGCTGATTTGAAGTCTCTGTGTAGTACCTCCAATGTGTAGACTTTCTCAAGGAAGTTTCTGTTGACTGTCTTTTTCTCCTATGCATGGGACATACTTTCTTGTTTCTTTTTGTGTCTACTATTGTGTGTTGTTGTTGCCTAAAGCTAAATATTTTAAATAATTGAATGTGGCAACTAAAGGAATCAAATACTTCCCTCTCCCCAGCATTTATCGTATTGCTATCCGCTGTTGTTGTTGTTGTTTTGTTTTGTTTAGTGGCTTTTATGGACTAAGTCCGTAAACTCTGTATTCTTTGTTGTATGTTGTCACTGAAGTCTGCTCAGTTAGCTTAGTCATCACCTAATGAATGGACAGAGATTTCCTAAATGCCGAACCTAGTTTTTGCTGATAGACTCTTTGTGCATGTAGGAGCATGCCTTCAGCACTAAATCAAACAGTTTACAATTCTACCTCATCCTTCATTCATGGTTTAAGAGAGCCTCAAGATTAACTAATGATAAGAGGATTTCCTTAATCTTTTGAGGACATGCATACTACCCTGGGCATGTGTACACCCCTATGCATGGACAATGCTCTTCCAGATTCCCAGAATATATTGGAGCTTTCCAAACCTTTATGGACATCTGCTTTCTAGCTTTTCTTTTTAAGCTTTCTGTTTAGCCTATATTTTGCTACAACTGTTATATACCACCAAAGATAGCTATGATGTTAAATCTTTGGCCCTCGCTGTTTACAAAAAATCCCTCCTTGGAAAGGCCATTCATCCTGGACAAGTGTTGAATCAAGTCCAATAAAGACAGCCTTGTGAGTGAGAGCTTTCAAGGAGCCAACAGATAAATTAAATAATAATCATTGGAAATGGTGCTTTGTAGGAATTCTAACCCATTCTGCTCCCTCCAATTGCTGCCAGGCTACTGGTTTTCCCTGTGATTGTGGCTTGTTGGTTTTCAAGGCTACCACAGAGCTGGGGAGGGGAGAGTGGGAATTAGGCAAGTTAAAACACCACAGAATTATCTGTTCTTACCAAGATTCAGCTATAAGATGCTAGACTATATTGAGTGTTGTTTTGGAATTCCACATAATAAATGTGTACGACATGCTTGGAAATTAAAGACTCAATACATACTGACTGTCCTGATTGCTGTTGTTTGTGATTGAAATACTACATTGTTGCCTCTGAGCAGGGTCTCATGTACTGTCTCAAAGATTCTTCTCTTTTAGTTTTGCTGATACCTGACAGAGTGGCCGTCCTGGATTAAATTCACTAGGGATGTAAAGTTGGGCATTCTTTCTTATATGTTTCACGATTTTCTTTCCTGAATTTAACAAAAACTAAAAGAATATTTTTCTCCCATTATTCATTCAAAGCTTGCTTTCAAAATGCTAGGTTTGCATATTTATTTAAAATTTTCAAGCCACCTATTCTAATATATTTATAATCAGTCACATTAAAAAAAAATCAAGTGCTACTCTCTTTATAATAATATCCTCTGAGGGATATATAAATTCTCTGCACTGTAATTCAGAAGGAACTATAGAGATCTAGATATAGTTGCTTTTGTAAAATATCATAGTTCAAGAATATCTTACATTGTGGTGTAGCATTTATACTGTTTAAGTTTATTTGGATAAAATCTGTAGGTCCAGTTTTCTTCCCTTTGGAATCGTCTCAAACTTCCTTCTCAATCTTTGTGCCATTTTTCTATTTTTTAAACATTTTTTTCTAATATCTGACTTACCAAAGAAGTTGCAAAAATAACACAAATGATTCTCATATATTTCTCAAATCCCTGCATATATTTTTATATATATATTTATATGTGAAATATATTTATATTTCACACATTGCTTTATTCTCTCTCTCTCTCTCCAAATTTTTTCAGGAAAATATGAAGCATTAGTTGCAGACATGATACCCTTTTACCTCTAAATATTTCACTGTATATTTTCTAAAAATGAGGATATTCTCTCACCTAAAAAGAAAAATGATGCTCAAAATCCAAAAATTGCATACTGATGAGTTTTTCTGTTCACGATTCAATATAGCATCACACATTGCATTTAATTTCTTAAATATGGAACAGACCCTCAGTTTTGATTTTTCTTAACACTTACAAAGAGTATAGGCTAGTTACTTTGCAGAATGTCCCTCAATGTGCGTCTGTCAGATGTTTTTTCTTAAATATATTCAGGTTATATATTTTTGGCAATAATATCAAAGTAATAATGTGTGTTCTTCTCAGTGCATCATGTCAAGAAGCACATAATGTCAATTTGTCCCATTACTGGTGATGTCAATTTTGATCACTTGGGTAAGGTGGTGCCTGCCAGGCTTCTCCACTGAAAAGTTAATATTTTTGCCCTTGTAATTAATAAGTACTTAAATGGAGATACTTTGAGACCATATAGGTATCCTCATTTTACTTAAACTTTTGCTCACTAATTTTATTCTTTATTGGTGATTTTTGCTCAAAGCAATTATTACTATGGTGACTTCCAAGTGACATGTCATTATCTTTCAAAAGGAAAAAGAATCAAGTCTCTTTCATTCATAGTATAAAGTACCAGAACAGAGAAAAGGCAGGATAAATTGATTTATTCACTAGACTCTATTGTCATTTCACACATTCTGATTGGTTTTATAATTTACTATCTTGGGCTGGTTACTATCTTCATTGTAGTTTAAGGCAAATTTTCTTTCAAAAGATCAGTGAATTTAAAGAGGATAAGCAAAACAATTTCATAATTTAATTCTGACCTAGATATTTATTTTTTAATTTGAAATTTCAGTGACTGCTTTGGTTAGTACAACATTGTAATGAGTATGTGTGGTTTGGCAAAACACTTGTCATTGCCATAATTAATTTTTACTTAGAACAATGAAAACATTCATCACATTTTAGATGGAACTCAGTATATCAGAACAGAAGGAAGGCAGTGATTGACAAAATGTTTATGTGACAACTACAATCACCAGATAAATACACATCTGATGAACTTGAAAATTAACTTGCTGTGTGGAACAGAAGTGCATGTTTTTAAAATTCAAATTCCATTGCTCATTTCAGCTAAGAGGAGAGTAAGTGCATAAAGCAAATAAACTAAAACAACATCTTTACTAAGCCATTTCAAACAACTGATGGCTGGGGGATGCAGAGGCCAGAGCTTTTAGATTTCAATGATATGCGATGAGTGAAATACCATTTTTTTAAAGGAAGAGAGATCACTATTTTGCTTGATAATAACACGAACTGATAATGAGTTAATGAAATCTTTTTCGATCTTTCTACCCTTCAGAACCAGAGATGCACATACAGGGAGCAGTTGAGCTACGCTTTTAGTTCACTAGTACCTTAGTTTGCAATTCTGGATTCCCAACCCACCCTCCTGCTCTCCCATTATGTTTCCCAGAGACTGTTTTCTCTAACTCTTCCTCAGTGCTATCTTTAGGGCCTTTCTATTGAACTCTTCATGATTCCAATAATGTTTACAATCCAACTTTCTTCCAAACTTGTTCAGTTTCTCCACTCCTAACCCAATCATCTCCTTTTGCTGACTGACAGCAAAGAGAAAGCGGGATCAGGAACCAAAGGCAAGGAAAAGCAATAAGATCTTGCACTAAGAGGGGAAGTACCAGAGTTGCTGCTAAATGTGACAGGTGAACTGCAGCCTGCACCCTCAGAGCCCCACAGGATTGAAGTGTTACAGTTTGCCGTAAATCTGCAGTGTCAAAAAGGTGAAAAGACAGCCCTTATCATGCTATCAGACTCAAAGTGAATTTCAATTTTTTTTGAGCCAAATCATGAATAATGGTAATATATTTTACAACAATGGCATATAAATGCTTAAAGAGAGATAATTTTTATTTTATAAAATCCTTCCATTTATTTCAAAGTAGTCATTGGGTCATTGAACAAGAGGAATTGTGAGATAGTTGGAGGGTGGGTGGAAATAAAAATGCGTTGAAGTCAGATTTGAATTCAAAGCCCAGTTTTGTAATTGCTACTCTCTGTCCTTGGCTTAATTTCACGCCTATCCCAACCTTAGCTTTCACTGATCTTACAGGCAAATTGTGTGGTTTTCTTATAACTTATTGATCTTGTATCCTGCAACCTTACTGAACTTGTTTATTAGCTATACTAGTTTTTCATGTGGATTTTTTTGTGTGCGTTCTTTAGGATTTTTTATATACAGAACCATGCATCTGCATATAGAGATTTTTACTTCATATTGTTGATTTTAACAAAGCATTCTACGTACAGTGAATCCATGTGACAGATAATGATCCAAGCTGATTCTTTTCCTTTACTAGTAGAGTACTTTATACTCTGATAGTGATGAGCCTATATGAAACGGCTAGAAAGGACCCTCTTCAGTTATCTGCATGCAGCTTTCTGACCTAATGGAAATTCTTGTGCCCAACTTTAAGCTCTTTAAGAAAAATGGCTCAATTAAGACAACACGATAAGAAATAAACATTCTCCATTGAGATTAGCAAACTTTTCTTTCTCAAGCTATTTACAATAAAATATCTTCTCCGAATGTGGTTTTAAGTATGACCTTTTAAAATATCCTCTTGAAAAAAGAGATCAGGCTATTTTTACATCCATATTAACAGGAAACTGAAATATGAAACCTGTCTCAAAAGAGAGAACAAAATAACGAAAGAAAGACTTAACAGTATTTATTTCTTTTATTAGCATCAGTGACTGTTATTTACATCTCGTGACAAAAATTGACTCAATTTTTATGCGAAGTCAATTCACGTGTGAACAAGAAAATTAACACTATTTTAATATATTTGCTGTGAGGGAGAAGAAAACTAGTCTCTTAGCTTAAAAGTTTACTGGGCATCTTCAATGTCAAAAAGGCAAAAGAAAAAATATTGTTTTACAAGATTGGACAGCATTTGTGTTATTTTATAAAAATCTTAAATAATTGTATCTCTGAGGTCACAGGTACTGAAGCGCAGCACAACTCAGAAGTATTTTGAAGTGGTTACACACACCATTATTTATGGTCCTTTCGTTCATTTTAAATAATTCAATTTTACATGGCTTAACTCCTTTGCCAAGTTTGGTGATGTACGACCAAGCTCTTCCCCAATGGGCAGAAAAAATTCATCTTTGGACAAATTGTGATTTGAGATTCTAGTTTTCAAGCTGGTAGTTCCCAAGAGAAAAATTGCTTTGGAACTGGTAAGAAAGAATCAACAATCTTTAATTCTATCAAGAGTTTAACCTTGTAATGAAGCCTGAAAATTCCATTTTCACTAATAGAAAGAGAACCAGCATGAAATTTAGAGAGCACAACGTTTTTCTGGTAGCTAACACGGCCACACTGAGTCATCACAGACTCGGCACATAAATCTGATTTAATTATATTGGAGAGAAGAAGAGCAAAAATGGACTGAACCAGCACAGTCAGCCAAATGCAAACAAGGCACACAACTCAAATTGTGTTACCAGTGGAGGGGTAATACCTTAGGTGGAGAGCCGAGATTTTCGTCTTTGCACCATTCTCAAGTGTTCTGCTGCTAAACAATAGCAAGCATTTAAAAGCATCTGTCCTTGCTGGATATCTTGTCTCATTTCTGATATGGCTTCGCTGGAACAGTACTTCAATTATACATCAGAAAAAAACAATAAAAGAATCCAATAAGTGGCACGCTCATTACTTTGAGTCATTCCTTAATGGTCCTAGAAATCCATTTTTCTGTAGCAATGTATAGGGTCCTCCCCCTCTAAGTACAATGCTACTTATCCGAATACAGATAGGATCAACATTCACTTGTTTGCCTCAGGGTGCAGGTTGTTCTCTGAATTGTTGCTAAAGAAATCCATTACATTGAGGGGGAATCAATTATTCTTCACGCAGAAAGGCAGCATGGCGTGGAGAAGTAACCCTGGATCAGAGTCAGGAGACCTGGAACTTTCTGCCAGTTGTGCTACCACAGCGAATAATTCATTTCTGTTTATAAAGGTTTCTGAGTGACCTTTCTGTACTTGAAGATTTCTCATTTGTAAAATAAAACGGTTGTTGGGAGAGTTCTTCACAGCTCTACAATTCTAGGATCTTAGCCTGGTTTATTAGATTTATAAATAAGCAAAGTCAGCATGAATCCATGAGGAATGACATTCCTCATGTCCTTCATTAGGAATCCACTAATTACCTAGAGCAATGGTCAGCATGACCAAAATCGAAGCATGTATTTTAAATTATTATTTTTATTCTTTTGAGGAAGATTAGCCCTGAGCTAACATCTGCTACCAATCCTCTTTTTGCTGAGGAAGACTGGCCCTGAGCTAACATCTGTGCCCATCTTCCTCTGCTTTATGTGTGGGACGCCTACCACAGCATGGCTGCCAAGCAGTGCCATGTCGCATCCAGGATCCTAATCAGCAAACCCTAGGCCGCCGAAGAGGAACGTGCAAACTTAACTGCTGCACCAGGGGCCCGGCCCCATTAAATTATGTGGTTTTGGGTTTGGATTTTTTTGGGGGGGGATTGTATTTAACACAGATAAGTATACAAGCCAAGAATACATGGTCAGGTCCAAAATATTACATTGAACACCCTTTTGCAATATACTTCAAAAATATTCTACTTAGAGTTTTTTTCTTAATACCTAAAGAAGCTAGAATTAAAGACAACATAAAAACCCATCAGTATTATTTCATCCCCTCATAGTTTGTGCATGTTGGTTTTTTTTCTGTTCTGCTAATGTGCTGTGTGAATACAAGATGCTTTTACTTTGGAGATTAATGCTCAATAGCCAATCAAAAATGATCTTTATAATAGTTTCCCCTCATATTTAGAATTCTTTCTAGCATGGTCCTAATTGTTTAGTAGTGCTTACATTATTTTGTGAGCGAGTGAGGAGGGTTGGTTATAACAAGCTTGTGTGTTGTTCCTGCCGCTTCCTTCTTGGCTCCAGCTCACAGGAAAGGTAGCTTTGCTTCATTTTAAAGGAGCTTTTGCAAAAGGTTATTTATAGGTAGTCACTAATCTGTGCAAAATCCTGATTACTCTATTTTTGACAAAGCCAGGAGACTAGCATTGTATTTGAATGCCGAATAAGAAGCAACCCAGAGAGACGTGGAAGTAGCAGAAAAAATAAACTCCCAGGTAAAGAAAATAGTTAAATGCATCTCCCTGTTAAAAGGGTTAAAAGGAAAAGGATTTCTACCAGCTATCCGAAAGCTGAAAGAGCAGAGAGTTTATGATGTTTTCCCTTTAAAGTTAAAGTAAGAGAAAGAAGAATTTATGACTGCTACACGGTTATTTTCATTTCAGTGGAACCTTAGCGCCCCCTACTGATGCTTTAAAAATGCTCTATATTAACAGTATTTTCTAGTTTTCTTTTGAAATAAATATTTTTCTATTATTATAATTATGGAAATCCTTCCAAAGCATTGTTTTACTCATCCAAGCTTTGTAAAGGTGTTGAATGGAAGTGACTTCAAGTTGTACCTCCAGACATACACCTGAGCCCAATTTTCCGTCAATTGATCTGCATGTTTTTGTTGAATTGTTTCTGAACCATAAGGTGAACCACTGATGTATTCTCTTTTTTCTCTCCTTTTGTAAGTTTAATTTCTATTAAAGCAGTATAGAAATATATTTAAAAGTTATTTTAGGCTTTGGGTAAACTTTAAGCCATCAGAGCTTTTAATGGACAACCAGCTATCCATTAATGTGTCCTTCTCCATCCGTGCTCCCAAAGGCAACAGAGTTCATGTTTTCTAGCTACATCCTTGGAAATCTATGCCTGTATTTCTAAATCATATGCTTATGCATCTATTTCTCTTTTTTTCTGCCTCTCTCTCTTAGTTTCTTCAACTTGGCCATTTTCTATTGACTTCCTGTAATGGAAAATAAGCATAAAGTATAAAGCTCTCTATTGCACACACGCAAACACATACATACACACACAATCACATCCCTCATCATAAATCACACACCACATAAAAATATCACTCCAGGTAATCCTTTATTAGATAATTGCAAATATTGTTTTGTGTACGTTAAGTTTTTGAAAATTAAAAAATAATGGAGACCAGTCTTGAAAATTTCTTGAGCAGACAAAACCAGTTTAGTTATACAAACAAAAGCTTAATTTAGCTTATTTTGCAAGACTAACTTTCCCTGGGTAATTTCTTCCTTATGCCTCTGGAAATCACAAACAAAACTTGAACTGTTTCCCAAGTTGATATGAGGTAACCACTGACCAATTCCCTATCATTTAAGAATATTCTAATATTATAATCAATCCTTGTGAAGAATAAACATTCACTGCTTTCTTTCTATACAAGATGCGTTATAACACTATATGCCTGAGCCTCATCCATTTTCAATGGTTTGAACACTCCTGGATCGTGAACTGTCTTTTTGACGCGTGCACAATAAACTTTTATTAATTACTACTTCGGGGAACCATTGATTTTACTACTGCTATTTCTGAACTTTTAACTGCTTGTCTTACAAACAAAAATAACCTTTAATCTTTTTCTTCTTTATTGTCATCCTTAAATACTGATGTATTATGTGTTATTTACACATATTCATGCATAGATATTTTTGCATTTGAATAACTTGCACATTTTTTTAAGTCAAAATAAAAGAGTGGGTAAAAGTACTTAGTGAATTTGCAGAGAGAAGAAAGCGTCTCTTTCTAGAGAGCCCTGGACTGAATTTCAGAGACCCGAACTATAGCCACAACCCTGCCACTTACTAGAGGGGGAAGCTTGGGTAAGTCATTTTACTTCTCAAGGCCTCTAATTCTTCATGTGTAAAATGAAGACATTGGTATACACTTCCTAGCGTTCTCTGATCCAATTCTAAAAAATATGATATATAAGATTATAGTGTATTTGATTATATTATCTTATATGCTCATAACAGATTTAAAATTGTTAGGGGAATTCAATGATGCTAATATTGTTTCTTAGGGTCTAATAATGAAAATATGGTCTTTTCTGTGAGTTGGATTCTTTTGTTTGCAGTGGATGCTTTATTGTACATTCTAAAAGCCTTGAAGAATGCTACCAAACTTTAACATGTATTCAATTATTTACCGGAAGTCATTGTTAAAATGTTGATTCTAATTCAGTAGACCTGAGGACAGCCCTGAATTACTGCTTTTCTAACAGGTTTTGCAAACATCTCTGAGAGCAGCAAGGGCCTACAGCCTAATATCAACTGGATAAATGCAGAAAGCAAATGTGCCCTACTGCCTCTAGCGAGCTGGCCAGCATGTTTTCTGATACATAGCTCAAGTTACCCATAAGGATTTTGAGTCAGGATACTGAGAAATCATCAATGAAATCCTGTAGAATTCAACTGACTGTGTATAAATATTATCTTTCAAACCAGTGCAAACTATTCTATTTATAATCTCTTAATAGAACTCCAAGCCATCAAAAAAGATGGAAAAAACTGAGTAAGAATGTAGATGCTGTATTTAAATACCATACAACAGCCACTTATTAGCAGATTGTCAGCTTATTGAGAACTTTATTTTTAACTTGAACAATGGATTTATCTCACAGAGCTGTGAGTTTGTAGTTAGCAAAATTTGTCTAAATTACTTGCAAAGCATTTTTAACTAAAGTTATTACTTCCTCTTATAAAAAATGCAATATTTTAACTCCTCTTCAAATCCTACCACAAAAACTATATAAATTAGAGAAATATACCTACCATTAACACTTGATCACAAAAGTTGACTACGAAGCATGCTGTACTTAGGAAGAATACCTAAGAAACACATTCTCATATAAATGATCTCATCCCAAGGAAGTGACCTGAAAAACAAAAACAAACAAACAAATAGGAAAAGAATCCTGCTACTTTTTAGCAGACAATTGAAACTGCTGGCATATTTGTCTCACCAGCACTCCATCAGAAAGCCCTGGGTTGAACCAGTAAAACTTCTTTCTGTAGTTTATCAGGAAAGAGCATGAAATACAGTTCTTTTTTTCTCTTTTTTTTAATTCAACACACCTAGTTCTAAGACCATATCCATAAATCATTGGCTTTGACCTCAGCAACCTCATTTCACTACACCAGAGGGGAAAAAAGGCCTACCACTATTTCCTCAAGAAATCAAGAAAATCAAAGTCAATTTCCTTTTGAACTCTCCTTCTAAGGTATCATGGAGAAGTAATCATCTTCTTACAAATCCTCCCACCACCTCCTTTTTAATGCTCACTAGAGACCTGAACAGACTCTTATATGACACCCCAATACCTCATCTCATACAGAATTTAATGGACAGTCCGACCTTCAAAAACCAGTTCTGATTAAATGGACCAAATATACACCCTTCCCAGGAAAAAGCGATAGCGCACAGTCTCTGTTACAATTTTTTAAAGTTTCTCCTCTTGAAAAAAGAGAAAGTAATTCATTTCTTTCTTTATTAATTCATTTAACAAACACATACTGAGTGCCTACCATATGTCAGACACTGGGCCAGCCCTAAAGAAACAGGGACGAGGAAGAGCAAAGGTTTCTGACCCATCCTGAACTTCTGGTCCCCTCGTTCAGTAGAGGTCAAGCTCAATTAAAGTCTGAGTCCCAGATGGTTGGCTGTCAACTTCTTTGTTCCCCAAGCCAGAATGAACTGTGGAGTTTTGTAAAGTTCCTCCCATCCCCCCATGAAAAATTTTGATTCAATTCATCCAAGGTTAGGTCTAGGCTTCTGTTTATAAATGTCTAAAGAGGAGATTCTCCATGTGGAAGATTTACACGTTATCGGTGGTGTTTTCTCCATATATTGTTTATGTACTCCCTCAGGTATTAAAAAATGCATTGAGGTGGGGCTGGCCTGGTGGCATGGTGGTTAAGTTTGTGCTCTCTGCTCCTGTGGCCCAGGGTTCACTGGTTTAGATCCTGGGTTCAGACCTCACACCACTCATCAAGCCATGCTGTGGCAGCATCCCACATGGAATGAAGGAAAATTGGCACAGATGTTAGCTCAGAGACAATCTTCCTCAAGCAAAAGGAGGAGGATTGGTGGCAGATGTTAGCTCAGGGCCAATCTTGCTCACAAAAAAAAAAAAAAGAATGGAGGAAATTAAAACAAGAATATGGTTTATAAAATGGCTTAACTAAAATTGCTCATAACCCTAAATCAAAATATTGATGTGCCTTTCTAAATGTGCAATATACCGCTGAGAATACCTTTGGCACTAGAAATATCTAGTTGATTCTGTTGCATTCTTCTTTTTTATTTCCATTGTGTAGATGGAATATCATTATGAAAACAGTTCTACTCTATGTTCGAGAGCTAACATCAGAGGAATAATGCTTATCCAAAGCTAAAACTCTGATATTTGAGATCTGAAGTTTTTCTGGGTATGAAGAAAGGTCCTTTTCTTATTGCCCAGAAATAGGAGAACAGAAAGGTATAAAAGTGGCATGTTGGGAATGTCATACTGCTTTCTAGATATTTACAGGGAAGAATGAGGTTTGCAGCAAACACAATGAGGGTTACTGTAACCAGCCCTGATTCTGGGTGACAAGGCATTTTATATACTCCTTTAAAATCCTTCCAGGACTTTAATCTCAAGGTTTACGTAAAATAAGCCTCCGAATAATGAGACAGAGAATTTGAATGTCTATTACTACTAGTTACCTCGCACATGTTTAAATTAATAAACAAAAGTAGAGAAAAGGTTGCCTACGTATTATGTAAAATACACCACAAGAAAGTGCCTCTCTAAGGCACTAAGCCATTTAATTATCAGGTTTAACAAAATACAATTACAAAATCATCTGTCAATTTTGTTCTACTTTTTCTAACCAGAAGTAGGTGGACCTTTTGCCTAATATTAAACATTATCCACATAATGCAGAATATTTTATTACTGAGAATTTCTGTTAAAGTTAAATTTTCAAAGCAAACATAATATATCAGAATAGTAGGCTTTCTATCATAAAAGCACTATAGAATAGATATTTAATTTTTCTTGTTGCCAAAATCATCTCTTCAAGGAGCTTTATCTATTTTTATTAGGTTGTTTTTGGTCTAAATATATTGATAAACTATATCTTTCTTGTTTAATAAGTCAAAATCATTTGAAATATATTGAAGCATATTGTCCATCACTATAAAAAACATCAGCTGTTCCCCTGATGGCCTAGTGGTTAAAGTTTGGCACTCTCACCACTTTGGTGGCCCAGGTTTGCTTCCAGTGACAGAAGCACATGACTCATCTGTCAGTAGCCGTGCTGTGGTAGCAGCTCGCCTCCGCATACACAGTTCACCATTGAAGAGCTAGGACGACTTACAACTGGAATATACAATTATGCACTGGGACTTTGGGGAGGGGAGAAAATAAAAGAGGAAGATTGCAACAGATGTTTGCTTAGGGGGAAACTTTTCATGCAAAAAAAAAAATAAAACCAAGGATTTTTCAAAGAAGCAACTGTAAAAAAAAAATCAGCTGTTCACCTTTTATAGATAATGGTTAAGAATGTAGACTCAGATGTGGATCAGACAGATTTGGCTCAAATTTCAGCTCTGATTCTTCGTCAAACATGACCTTGGATGTATTACTTAATCCCTCATGATTCTTCTCATTCTCCTATGAAAATGGAGATGAATCTCAGAGTTTTCCTGTTGCTTAACATCAATAAACTGTAGGCATTATATATATATGTATATTATATGCATATTATATTATATGAATATTATATTATACATTATTATATTTGTTATTTTAAACTGACGACTAGTTGGTATAAATTAATTGTTATTTAGAAGTACACACAAGTATAGATAAGCCCAATTTGTAACAATTTCAGGGAGACTTTAGACAGAGTTAGTCTTGAGATGTTTATCCTGTTCAGCTGGTGAGGTCCACTCAGCTGAGTACATCAAAGTCAATAGCCTTTCAACTTGGAATGTATTTGCTTTGGAAGAGTTTAATTTGATTTCTTTTATTACAGGTTTTCTCAATACTCCCAAATGATTTTTATTTCCCTTTTCAGGCTGTTCGAGCTTATTGATTTTTACCCTTGGAGCTTTCTCTCCTGAATTCTTAATTTTTCCTTCTACGTATGATCTGCTTTAAAATGTCTTTTAGGTTTCAAACTTTTCTGGGAGAGAAGCTAAGAAGTTTATATATAGCCAATAAGAAGGATTAAAAAGACTAAGTGAGTTGAAGGTATACACCTCCTAATGGAACTAAATTTTGCAGGAGATTTGAAATTTTGAAGAGGATTTGTAAGTTGTATTGCTAGCTGCTGCTCATGGGGGCTTGCTATTATAACATCCTGTAAAACATTCCCCAGTATCACAATCAGGACTTGTCCAGAAATAAACTATGCATTTTGAATTGGGTTCTCACATATATCTCAACAAAATCCTAAAAGAAACCTATTCTTTTACAAATCTCATGCAAGGCAAATAATTTTAAACTTTGAAGCATCTGAATATGGACTTTATTAAGCAAAGAAAAGGCATACTTTAGTAAGAACTTTACTAAATGAAATTTAAAGAGTGTCAAATAGTGAACCATGATGATACTACTTAAAAGTAAGATCTTTATGTCACTGTAGCAACAGAGTATTTATTACATCCTGGGTGATGGGGATAAACTGACTTGCAAACTTGCCAAAAACTGTGAGATTAATACAAAAGAACTAGAAGAGAGAAAACAGAATGTGTTCAGAAAATCTCATGAAGCACAGTGAATTATACCTTGGGACTTTATATCATAGAGCTCATAAAATGAAAAATGTACATTGATTTTTCTGTCGGCTCACCTAGAGAGATACTATATCAAGCATTTCTAAAAGTAGAACATTTCATTGGTTTTATCATATTAAACTGGGAATAAAACATAGTGCTTTAGTGAAGTTGTTGTAAAAATGCATCAGAGCTGTTGCTTATCAACAGCAAAAGCAAGGAACTGAAAAACATCACAGCACTCCCCCAATCACTAACTATATTATTAACTCTAATTAGCATGATATACAGTTGAAATACAACTGGTATAAATATGGCTAAAATATCCAATTCATTGAATAATTACTTTTTCTCATAACCACAATATCATGATGTTCTGGTCATTGAACAGTTTATCTTTTTCATAGCTGTAAGAGAATGTTAATAGTTGGGATAAGACTTGAGGAGATTTTAAGATTTTGTCAGTATGATATTCTCAATAATGAAGACTTTTCTGACCAGGTATTACTTTATGAAACTCATGCCTCAATCATCATTTTATTAAGAAGTTTGGAAATGTAAGAGTTCAAGCAAGAATCAATTCACTTCCATTTTACTCTTAAAAAAAGAAATAATGAGGGGCCAGCCTGGTGATGTAGTGGTTAATTTCATGTGCTCTACTTCGGCCACCTGAGGTTCACAGGTTCAGATCCTGGGCACAGAGCTACACAGCACTCATCAAACCATGCTGTGGTAGGCATCCCACATATAAAGTAGAGGAAAATGGACTTGGACAGTAGCTCAGGGCCAATCTTCCTCAGCAAAAAAAAAAAAAAAGAAAAAGAAAAAAGAACTAAGCTGGATCATTGGCTCCAAATGAATACCAAAATTACTTGAGCAGGCATGCCTGCCTAGAGAGTTCTGCCACTCCTACCATATACCAGTCTCTTCATACTACCATCCCTCAGGAGGCTATAGTCATTCTGCGAGAATTCTTATCTCCCTTTGTTCAAGCTAAATTCTTCCAGGAGTGTCTTTAGGTGATGCTGAATCATGAAAAGAAATTCTCAATCACCCCTCATTTCCACCGACCTTGGGATCATGTCCAGGGGATTGGTTATAAATATATTATTCATAACAGAAAATAAAATACCTTGATTAAGAGTGAAGTCTCTGAGTCAAACCAATCTCTTTGAGATTTAGGACAAATATGTGATTGTTCTATTACTCATATTTCCCTTGTGAAAAATGAGGATAATAATTAGGACACGTTGATGTAAACAATATCTGAGACAAGTAACAGGAAAAGCAAAAACTTCAGAAAAAGCCCACAGTGTATGTATCCAGAAAAAACAAAACGGTTCAGTTTTGATCATAGGTTTCTAAGCTGAGGCTCCGTGTGCAATAGAAGTATAGTCACAGTAATAGACTTAAAAGGATATCATGGTCTGAGCACCCATATATATGTTCATTATGCTACACAGGGAGGATTAGGCACCACACCTACAAGGTGGCCATGGCTTAATAGATCTTTCTGGACAAATTCAAACTTGGAGAACTTAGGAAAGGAAAAGCAGCTGATGAGGATAGGGAGCATAATAAGTTAGAAAACATTTTGTGTCCCTGATACTATTTGTTACTTATTAAACTATCTTCATGAAAACAGAAGAAAGTTCAGTGGAAGAGGGCACTTCTACATTCTGAAAGTTAGAAAACCTAATTTGTCCATACGGTTTTGACCAGAGGATAAATAGATATAAAATACATGTGAAAATACCATTTTATTAGAACAGCAAAGTATATATGACATTTTCTAGCAATTCATTCTAGGGGATACAGCCTTTAAAAGTCTTAAAAGCTCAAAAGTGAAAATGATGGATGTGAAATATTGTATGAAGTTTGACTGGAGAACAATAGGGAGTTTGGGATAGTCTCCATTTTCTCAACTCTTAAAGCTACTGCTGTATACCAGAGTATGCCAAATATTAAGGAAGTCTCGGTAGCCTACCTCAGTTAACTTTTCTGCTTTTTCCTACTCTTACTGTACTACATCTATATAATTCTCTCACTATTTTTCACCTCACATTCTTTCACTCATAAATTTTATACTTCAGGCTGAAAATTGAGTGAGGACATTTTCTCCCTCATATTGTGTGTGTTAATGGAAAAAAATAGAAAAACAAGGAAAAAAATGAGGACATTTGAACCTTAAAAGAAGAGATCCCCATATATAGATATATATTTCCTCCTAAGGGAAATCAGTAACTTGAAAAGCATGGGACAGCCAGGACTAAACCTTAAAGCTATGAGTTTATGGTCTCCAGACTTTCTGGAACAGATTTCAGATCTTCAAAAGCAGTTTGGAATTGAGGAAGAAAAGCACGTAAAGGAAGAATTCACACACGTATATAAAGTCTCTTGAAATCCTTGGTTGTACCCTGAAGTATGGATGCATGTAAGGGGCATTAAAGAGCCCAGTGGAAATTCAAAACTGGAATGCCTAAGGTGGTGAACAAAGATTTATGCTGATGATCAATATAGAGAAGACATGGTTTGCAGTATAAATCATGCCAACTTAGAGAGGCTTAGTAAAAAGCTATGGCTTCCCATTCAAACCAAAATATTGCCACGTTTTAAGATCAAATACTATGTCCTATGGCAAAGGGATTAATCCTATGATTAAAAACAAACAGAAAAGTTCTGCCATAACAAAGTATAAAACCAAGTCCACATAATACTAGCATGACCTGTTAGTAACATATTTGCCAGATAAAATGAATAAACACTCTTCAGAAGAAGAAGCCCAGTGGTGTATTGGTTAAATTCGTGTGCTCCAATTTGGCACCCTGTGGTTCATTCAACAAGTTATGCTGAGGTGGCATCCCACATAGAAGAACTCGAAGGATGTACAACTAGGGTATACAACCATGCACTGGGGCTTTGGGGAGGAAAACAAAGAGGAAGATTGGCAACAGATGTTAGATCAGGGCCAATCTTCTTCACCAAAAAAAATGAAGAAGAAGAAGATTATTAAATCCAAATCCACTGAAACGTTGTACAGAATAACTAGTATATAATAAAAACGTCAGTAGATATGCTAAGAAAGGAGAAAATGTGACTCATTACAACAAGAGACAGTCAATAGAAAAAGACACTGAGATTAATCAGACGTTGGAGTTACAAAAAAAGGGCGTAAAACATCCATTTTATGTATGTTCAAGAATTTAAAGACAAAAATAATCACAATGACTAAACACATGGGTATCTCAGCACTAAAGAGGAAATTAAAAATTGAAATAAATTGATATTATACAATCAAAAATGCAATATCTGCAATAAAAACATTCACAGTATGGTTAGCCAGTGAACCTGATGATACTTCAAAGATATCCAATTTGAAGATCAGAGAGAAAGAAGGCTGAAAAAGTGAATAGGTACTATATTATCTGTGGAACAATATTGAGATTTCTAACATAAGTGTAAACACAGTATTTTAAGGAGATGAAAGACTTATCAGAACGAGAGTATATTTGGATAAATATGCAAATAGGTATTCACATTTGATGAACAATATATAAAAAATTCCAAGAAGATCAACAAATCTCAAGAAACATATACATTATAGAATAAACAAAACAAAAAGTCCTCAGTCACATCATCTTCAAACTGTTGAAAGCCAAAAGAAAAGATCAAATTTTAAGCCACCAAGATAAAAATGGCAGATTACAGACAAGGGAGCCAGTATACTAATTACAGCCCATGTCTCCTCCAAAACAAGAGGTGTGGGAAGACAATGGAAAGAAATTCATTAAACTTGGGGGAAAAAATCTGCAAACTCAGAAACATACAGATAAAGAAAATGGCCTTCAAAACTTAATGCGAAATAGAGATTTTTTTCAGATAAATGCAAGATAAGAGAACGTATCATGAAGAGACCAGCACTTCAGGAAATGCCAAAGGAAATTTTAGGATGAAAAGAGAAACAACACAAGATGGGAATTAGGATAGGCATAAAGTACTGAGAGCATGAAAAATAACAATTATGTTTATTAGTATAATGTAAAATTTAAACAAAAAAGCACAAGGAAAATAAGAGACATATTGAGTTATATTGATGCAATGATCTTTAATTTTATGAAAAGTGATTAATTATTAGCTCAAAGTAAACTTTGATAACAAGGAATTATATCATAATGCCCTGAATGGCCATCTACGTAAATAAAAAATAATATGAAGTGGTGTAGCTAGAAAGCTACTAGAGGAATTAATATAGAACAGTGAAATACTTAATACGTCCAAAAGAAAGCAGTCAAGGAAGAAGAGAAAAAATGATAAGTAGAAGATAAATGGAAAACAAATAACAATTGATAGACCGAAATCCAAACATTACAATATTTGCATTAAATATAAAGAGGCAATCTAATTTTAACACAGATATGGTTATTTTTACATTCACCCTGTTGATAAGGAAGGATCTTATATTCCAAATAATATGAGAGATGACCAAACAAACAAGCCCTGGTCCTGGGCAGGTGACAGAGACTGCAGTTTATATTCATGTACACTCAGGGCCTGGAGGAAGAGGAACCTGCCCACCAACCAGAGCCACAAAGGAGTTGCACTCAGGAACAGAGTGATCAAGCAGAGGTTGTGAGAGGTAGGTTTCATAGTAACAAAAGAGTGAGGTGACCCTGGTTTCTGAGGGCAGGTGCCATTGGCTTGTTTAAGTAATTCCTAAGGCTGGCAGTGGACTGAGGCCTGCTACTCAGGGATAAACAGACACTGTGCCTGGATCCCGTGATAAGAAGGCTCATTGGCTAGGAAACCTTATCTTCACGAGCAGAGGTGAAGGGAAACTTATGGGTAGGTTATCTGAGGCTTCCCCAGTGTTACCAGATGTCAAGGCACTACTTAATATTGAATCTTAATTTCAGGTCTCACACCTATATTGTCTGGCTGGGTTTTGTTTTGTTTTTTGTTTTTTTGGTGAGGAAGATTGTCCCTGAGCTAACATCTGTTGCCAATCTTCCTCTTTTCCTTGAGGAAGATTGTCTCTGAGCTAACATCTGTGCCAATCTTCCTCTGTTTTATGAGGGATGCCACCACAGTGTGGCTTGTTGAGCAGTGCTACGTCCACTCCGGGATCCAAACCTGCAAACCAGAGACCACCAAAGCAGAGTGTGTGAACTTAACCATTATGCCACCAGGCTGGCTGCTGGCTGGGGCTTTTAGATAAAAGCTTCACATATATGAGGTCTAACAGAAAAAACAATTAAATATAAGAAGTCAGATGGTTAACAGTAATAGATAGAAAAAGGCATGCATACAGTAAGCACAAGAAAACAAGTATGACTATAATTACATTAGACATTACAGACTTTAAGACTAGGAGCGTTACCGGTTTCAAAGAGGAACTTTTCATATTGATAAAGAATAATGTCATCAGGAAGATATACTACTGTGACATATGTGTGTGCTAAAAATCAGAGCTTTATATTTCTTGAAGCCAAAATAGAGACAACTAAAGGGACAATTAGACAAGTTCACACCCATAGTTGAATATTTTAAAGTACATTTATCTGTAATTGATAGAACTAGACAAAAATGTCAATAAGCACACGTAATATTTAAAAAATGTTTTTACCTTTCAACTTACCTGAATGAAATTTATAGCATACTACACCTAACTTTTCAGAATTCACATAGGAATTTCACCAAAATAGACCATAAGTTGAACCATAATATGCCTTAAAAAAATAGTACAGAGTATGGTCCTTGACCACATGGGATTAATTTAGAATGAAGAAAAATAAATCAATTAGAAAAGACCCAAATATCTGGAAATTAAACACATACACACACAAACATACTACACGCTGTTATAAGCTAAATGTCTGTGTTCCCCCCAAATTCATATATTGAAATCCTAAACCCCAAACTAATTGCATTAGGAGGTGGGCCTTTGGGATGTGATTAAGTCATGAGGGTGGAGTCCTCGTGATCACGATTAGTGCCCTTATAAAAGGGACCCCACAGAGCTCCCTAAATTATAGACCAATATCACTCATGATGCTGCACAGAAAACTCCTTAACAATACATTAGCAATTTGAAATCATCACTGTATTAGAAAAAAGCATGATACCTAAATGACCGAATAGGGTTTATCTCAGAAATGCACACTTGGTCCAATATTTGAAAATCAATGTAACTTAACTCAACATATTCGTAAATTAATGAGAAAAAAGCCATATGATCATTTCAATAATTTCAGAAAATTCATTAGAAATCAAATAATCATTAATAATAGTAATAATAAAAATCTTAATAAACTATAGTGATACTTCATGAACAAATGTGTTTTATTCAAGGAATACAACATTGATTTAATATTTGAAAATCAAACAATGTAATTTTCCATATTAGTAGACTAAAAACGAAAGTGATATAACCATCTCAATAGACATAAAAGTTACTGAATAAAAATCAATAAATAATGTTGCCACAAAATTAGGATTAGAACAGAATGTCCTCAATCTGATAAGTGGAATTTGTAAGAAACCTAACATTAATACAATATTTAATTGCGAAGTAGTGAACATTCTTGCCCCATCCCTAAGTTAAGAAAATAATTAAAGACGTCTGCTGTCATCAAATCTATTAAATATTGTTCTAGAAGCCCTAGCATCCAGTTAAAAATAAAAATAAATAGGAAAGGTATATCATATACATAGATTGTGGTATTAAAATGTTCATTCTCCTGAAATTCAAGTATAGAAGAAATGTAACCCTAATTAATATTCCAACATGGTTACTTTTGAAAATTGGGTATTCAAAATTTATATGGGAAAAAAATGATTAAAACTAGCCAAAACAATCTTTAAATAGAAGAAGAAATTTGGAAGACTTACACTACTTGATTTCAAGACTTTATATAAAGCTACAGTAATCAAGACAATTTGGGAGGATAGAAGTGGCAAAAGGACAGATACAGACTAAGGAAACAAAATAGAGAATCCAGAAATAGACCCACACATTCAACTGATTTCAGTAAAAGCATCAAAGCAATTCAATTGAGAAATGACAGACTTTTCTACAAATGGTGCTGAAACAATTGACTAACAAATGGAAAAAATGAACCTCAAATTCTCTCTCATATTATGTACTCAAAAACTAATTCTAGATGGATCATCAGCCTACACTTTAAAATTAAAACCATAAAGCTCCTGAAGGAGGAGACTGAATAACATCTTCAGCAGGGTAATGATTTATTTGGGTGGCTCTCAAACCACTATATTAAGACAACTTCTGAAAAATTTGTCTTCCAATTAAGAAATTCTGCTTATTAGAAAACACTATTAAGTAAAGACAAGCCCAAGAAATGTAATAACATTCAGAATTTTCATTTATGAATAGAACTTGCATGCATTATATATATAAATATATATATATATACACACACACACACACATATATAGGCCACAAACTAGAAATCAAAACTAAATAAAAAAACGACGTGAAAAATATTTTGCCAAAATTTCAAAATTTTGAATTTCAAAAATTTCAAAACATCGGGGCCAGCCCCATGGCCAAGTGGTTAAAGTTCCATGCACTCTGCTTTGGCAGCCTGGGTCCACAGGTTCAGATGCCGGGCACTGACCTGCTCCACTCATCAGCCATGCTGTGGAGGCATCCCACATACAAAATGGAGGAAGATAGGCATGGATGTTAGCTCAGAGCTAATCTTCCTCAAACAAAAAAAGAGGAAGGTTGGCAACAGATGTTAGCTCAGAGTGAATCTTCCTCACCAGAAAAAAAAATTCAAAACATTCAAAATTCTCATTTATGATATAGAACATAGAAATAAATAAAAAAACAACATAAAAATATTCGGCCAAAAATTTTAAAATAAGAATGACATATCACTTCATATCCACTTGAGTGATTAAAACTGAGAGGCCTGATATTACTAAAAGTTGGTAACAATGTGGAACAACTGGAACATTCATACATTTCAGGGGAGGGGATATGTAACATGTCACGACAACTCAGAAAAAAGTTTGACATTTTCTTATAAAGCTTAACATACTCCTATCATAGGACCTAGTAATTCCACTTCCAGGAATTTACCTAAGGTAAATAAAAATGTATGTCCACAAACAGACCAAACCAGACTGTTGATCCCAGTTTTCTTCATAATAGACACAAACTGGAAACCCAAGTGTTCATTAACAGAAGAATGAATAAACAAATAGCAGTGTATTCATACAGTGAAATAATACAGTACAATAAAAGAACACTATTGATAGTACAATAACATGGCTTCTTAACAAAAACACTTTTTAAGTGAAAGAAATTGGACATAAAGAAGGACACACTGTATGCTTTCATTTATATGAATGCCAAGCAAGCAAAACTAATGCACAGTAAAAGAAATCAGAAAAGTAATTGTCTAAGAGTGTTTACAGGTAACTCAAAGGTGGCTGGAGCAAACTTTCAGTGTGATGGTGGTTATATAAATATCGTATGATATATAAATATATTTATATAAATAATATATAATAATATATTTATATAAATAATATATGTATACACATATGTTTTTCAGCAGTAATTAAATTCTACACTTAAGACCTGGCATTTCACTGTATGTAAGGTTCATCTAAAAGAAATAATGTGCAATTATAATAAGTTAAATGCAATTCAACACAACATTCATTGGGCCGTATTCCAGACTCTCAAGTTGTACCTGGTCTCTAGTCAGAGGGATTCGATGTCATAATCATACAGACCAGCAGCTGCTGATTTCACAACCTTGAAGTGCCTTGTCAAGCCACACTCTAAAATCCTCCAGGAAGCTGGGGTGGTATTTACCTACTCAAGCTGTGGATCTCTCCTACCGGATCTACATCAGGTATATTAGCTTTGTATCACAGCACAGCAAATGACCACAATTTAGCAGCACAAATAACTTCCATTACTGTCTTACAGTTCTATAGGCCAAAAGTTCTAACGAGCTTAGCTGGGTTCTCTGTTCAGGGTCTCACAAGACTGACATCAAGGTATCAGCAGGGCCGATTTCTTATTAGGAAACTGTGGGGGGAAACCAGCTTCTAAGATATCACAGATTTTTGGACAAATTCAATTCTTTACTCTTGTAAGCTGAGATCCTCATTTCTTTGCTGGCTGTGAGCCAGAGGTGTCCTAGAGGCTGCCTGCCTTTCTCTCACTGTGGCCCCCTCCATCTTTAAGGCAGTAATGAGGTGGTAAATCTTTATCGTACTTTGAATCTCTCTTACTTCCTCTCCTGCTATCTGTCAGCAGGAGAAACCTCTCTGCTTTTGAAATGCTTACCTGATTGGGTTAGGCCCTCATTATCTTAAGGTCAACTGGCTTGCAGTTTTAATGACAGGTGCAAACTCCCTTCACAGCTGTATCTAGATTAGTGCTTGATCGAATAACCAGGGAATGGAATCTTGGGTAGAGGGCATCGTTTGAATTCTACTATGACCGAGATAAGGCTTGTGAACAGCATTTGCCCGGGCTGGTATGAGCCAAGGAAAGGACTCTATTCTTGAGGCCTCAGGAAATCATGGAGAGAAAGTGCAAAAGTTACCATCTTATCAGCCAGATGAAATATTTCAAGTACTAAAGCAGCAAAATAGACCTAATAAGTATGTGTCAAGACAGGAAGGCATACAATAGTACATCCGTACCAATACATCTCACACTTGAAAAGAAGAGTTCTCTTGAAAAATCTAAAAACCTTGTATGTTCCAGCAAATGACAACTCAACTATCATAATAACAATTCCTTATATTTGTGTAGCACTTCATATTCTTTATACTTCGTTTGGGATCACAGATTAGCATTTCAACTTTTCTTAAGCTTTCAAATTCATACTTTTGCTTAATTAAACCCTTCTTAATCTTGAAAATAAAACAGACAACAACAAGAAGAAGCACTTCACAACCTAGCAAAGAAACAAGTCCCTTAGAAGCACAAGTCAAATTAGTTAGCGTTAGCCAGACATTGAAGGCAAGATTGATAATTTCCTTCACACTAGATATGGCTTCTGTCAAACGAGGCTACTAGCTATATATCCTATTTCAAGCAGATCTATTTTGTATGTATGCAAAACATATAGATGATTTAACCTTTGGAAGATTGAAAATGTGGATGGCCCAGCAGAGCAAGTTAGTGGATACTACAGTAGGGCAAGAGGGTGTTTTAATCTCGTTCCTTTCTAAGAGAAAATGTTTTAAATATTTGCATTTTAAAACTTAAAAGGGGGCCCAGCCTGGTGGCGTAGCAGTTAAGTTCATACGCTTCACTTCAGTGGCCCAGGGTTCCCGAATTTAGATCCTGGGTACGGACCTAAACACTGCTCATCAAACCATGCTGTGGCAGGCATCCCACATATAAAGTAGAGAAAGATGGGCACAGATGTTAGCTCAGGGCTAATCTTCCAGAAAAAAAAAAAAATTAGTTTTTGGTTCTACATTGTTTTCAACATTACTGAATTGTTTGATAATCATAGACATAGTATTATTAATATTATTTCAATGGTATTTTATTTAATAATAATTCAAAACAAAAGCAAAGGGATGCTGAAGTCCAGTCTGAGATCATAGTTTAATTGAAAAAATATGAGCAGTTGCTAGATGACAGAGGGAAGTCCTCTAAGAAAGCATTTGGGAGCTTTCAACAAAATAAATCATCAGAGTAGAATTTTGGAGCTCTTGGGGTCTTCATCTCCATCCATGAAAATATCTGGCCGCCCTGGTGCTTGGCTTAGCTAGGAAACAAGGCTGGTAAATAGAACAAGCTTAGGAAGCAAAAACAAATAGGATGAAATAATTAGAGAGAAAGCAATGCCCCATTTCCATTGCCAACAAAGACAAAAATTATGAAATGAATAAAACGTGAGAAATTTTGACAAACTAATAAAAAATTAAACTGAGGCTTATCTTCCCCTCTGCACGTAGTTTTTGTTTTTTGTCTTTTGTAAAATAAGGAGCAGTGTATGTGAGAGAGAATTGTGTACGGCAAGGGAAGAAAAGACACAGAGCGGAAGGGTTGCTCCCGGTGGAATTATGCAAGAAAAGAAACTGTGTTATTGTAAACACTTAAAAATATTCTGCTATTTTGCTTTCCCATTCTCCTTTCTCCATTTCCACTGCCACCAATTTCACCTCTCATAAAAACATCTTTATCAGCTTTTGTTTTCATTACGTGCAACAAAAGCTAGGGTAGAATAGTGGGAATGACCGTGTGAATGAAAAATATGTCTACATTTTGACGAAAGGTGACATCACTCTCTATATTCCAATTGGGTATGATTCAGAAGGTAAGGGAAAAAAGTGGAGGAATGAGACTTAATTGAAATATGAAATGAAGAAAAGATATAACTTTTGTAGTTTCTGTGCAACAAGGACTGAAAGTAGATGTTTTTGACAAAATAGGAATCATTTCATGAAACAAGCCATTTCTGGTTTTGCCCAAGCATCGTGAATAGCAATGCAGAGCAGAAGTTGCTTCTTATATGTAATGTGGAAATATTACATGTATTCAGAAAATATTAAAAATCTAAAAGCATATATTTAACCATTATATAGACCTACTGACATGGAGTTAATATTTTGAGTTCTCTTCTCCACTCTACAACCAACACTGACTCAGAATTTTCTGCATCCATAAACTAAAGGTTTGTTTTCAAATGAGTCAACTTGTAATGCTTCGTTAACTTTAACCGGTCATAAGCAAAACCCTACTGCCTTTCAAATTGCAGTTTTAGGAAGCAGCATAACTTAGTGGTGGTACTTAGTGGAGTTAAGGATAACTGAGCTTGTAATTGAATTTCACACTACTTACTAGTTTGCACACACCTGTGCCACAGGTTTCATATCTGTTAAAAGAGGAAGTTGGGTATGTGAACTTAATGATACATGGGCTAGGAACTGTTCCAAACACTGAACATACTGTGATCAACAAGATGGACAATGTCCTTATACTAGAAACTTAAATTCTTGTAAATGAATAAGGCAGCAAATATATGAACAAGGTGATTTTATGATGTGGTATCTGCTATGAGGAAAATTAAAAGAATAATTTGTGAGAGTGACTAAGTGGGAGAGACATTTCCAATTGGGTAGTTGTGGAAGGTTTCAATGAGGGGATAGCAATAGGAATGTCCCTAAATGGTATGAGACAGCCAACTCAGGCTTTGGAAAGACCTTTTCTGGTAGATAGAACATAATGTGCCAAGGCCCTAGGATATACAATTGTTTCATTGGTAGGTAGAGAGAGTAGGCTGTGATGGTCAGAGGAAAGTAAGTAATGGGGAAAGTAGTAGGAGATGGCATGTGGTAGAAATGGTAGACACCAGGCATAGTCAGATCACATAGGGCTTTGTAGACTGTGAGGGATGCCTTATATTTGTCTCTTCATATCCATTTTCTACCATCTCTCTCCTGTTCTGTGTATGCAGAAGGCTGAACTGTGTAAATTGCCACAATGGATTGATTTATGCTCTGTTCTCCAATTGGGTTTGGCCAACTGATGACTTCAGAAAGAGATCTAGAGGACAAGAGAAAAAAGAAGTGATGATATTTATTCACCCCAGCTACTTCCCTACTGAGTCACCCTGGGGCAGCTGCATCCCTCTACAGAAAGTCCCAACTCCTGTGTGGTAGCCCTCTCCACGCAGTTATTCTTTGTCAATTCCTGTAACTGACCCAAATCTTCAAGCCCAGGCTTGGTGAAGTCTCCCTGCTGTATGCAGTCCTGAAGCACTCCCCTATCCCTTGCTGGTTTACTAAACTCTGACTACACCTATAACAATAATCCCATTATTCTATGATCTTTTAAGTGCCAAATTTGAATGAGCTTTCTGTTTCCTGCTGGGGCTTACCTGGTAAGAACATCAAAGTAAAGATTTGCTTCGAATTACAAAATGCGCATAATGAGGGCCTAACCTGTGGCCAAATGGTTAAGTTCTTATGCTCCACTTCAGCAGCCCATGGTCTCCACAGTTCAGATCCTGGGCACAGACCTAGCACTGCTCATTAAGCCATGCTCTGGTGGCATCCCACATAGCACAACTAGAATTACCCACAATTAGAATATACACCTATGTGCTGAGGAGATTTGGGGAGAAGAAGGAAAAAAATGCAGATTATGAGCAAAATACCTCATTTGATTATTCACAATTGGAAAGCACAATGCAATCTTAGTTGCACTATGGGAAATGGAACTATCAACATAGCATCTCTCTCTTGCTCTCTCGGCCAGTGACCAACAGTGTCTAGGCCAGGAGGTTGTATTTGTGGCCTTGGAACAGCACAAATTTGAATGTTTTCAAATAAATTTCTTGACTCTTCGTCTTCAACTTGTTAACTTGAAAAGACAGAATGACGTAGAAGCACCACTGCTATTAAAAGATAAGTTGCAGATAGGCTTAAGAAAAGTTTCACTTCCATACAAAAATACAAGATGATAATGAGACAAAAATTGGTAGAATTAATTTTACTCTTGTAAATATCCCCTTTAAAAGTGGTATAAAAAGAAAAAAACTGGCATTGATTGTCTGGAATACTAGAAGGCAATTGCAAAATGGACTACTAGAATGCTCGAATTTGTTACAATAAAGTGTTGCTTGCTGTACAGCATTGTTAAATCATTTCTTCTCCTAAAGAAAGGAAATATTGAATTTTGTAAGACAAAACCTCAGATCTATGTATACATTGCTCATTTGAGAAATACAGTTTCTCTTGAGACAGCTCACATCTGCTAAGTTTCTTCAGCAAAAGATATAAATAGTGAGATCTTCAATCTAAGTTTAGGTTTTGTACAAACGTAGATAAAATGCTTAAGCTGTTCTCTGAAGCTCTAGCAGTTCCTCTGCATAAAGCTGCATCCAAGATCAGACACTGTGTTTACACAGGCAAACAGAAGCAGAGGTTTGAACAAGAATCCAGTGATTTTGATCAGTAACGATGCCTATTAATTAGATTATCTGACTAATTAAGATCAAAATTTGACTGGTCCTTTAACATCAGTTTTGAATTTATTTTTTTATTTTAAACATTTTGTAGATGCTTAGGGACACAAGATGTGAGGAAAGAGAGGCTTGGCAATCTTCTTTTCAAATTAGTATGCGTACAGAGGATATATAAGGACAGGGACTTTGCTATTTACCAAATTAGAGCAACTAGTTGTGACTTTAAGAAAAATAAGTCAAATCTACATACTACACTGGAGAAAGGTGAAAAGTATAAAAGAAAATTAAACCGCGCAGTATTTTTACCACGTCCGAAAGTCCAAGACCTCTCTTTTTCCCCCACTTGTCTTAAGGTAATACTACTAACTTTTTTAAAACAAATGGTTTCTTTGTCAATGAATTCAGTGAAGACATAAGCAAGGCCAATGAAAGCATATGTTAGATGCCGAGTTATTGACAAGTAAGATCTTTATTGTTGAGAGTCGTAGGTGGTGCTGGTTTAAGCAGTGTTGGCGGAAATGGGAAGGTTGATGTGATCTTGTTCATTTAGAGGTACAAGGGCACTAAGCCGAGATATTCCACTAAACCCCGTTATTTACATTAGACTATACCGAATGCTGATTAAAAATCATGGAGAATAAATAAACAATAACCAAAACAATAATAATAACAAAACATTTCTTTCATATTTCTAACTAAATCTGAATATACTGGGATTTGCTTTTCTATAAATCTTCTCTTTTTAGGCAAACAAGCAGTCTAATCTTCACTCTCAGACTTACTATTTCTGCATTCTGATTCTTATTCATTACTTATAAATCCTTAATACTTAGTCATTCTGATTGATTCATTGGTTCACTCAACAAATATTTTTCTGGGATGTCCGCTAAATGCCAGGATGACACTAAAAAATGAGGATACAGAAATTTATAGCACAGAGATATGATTTCTCCTATGAAGAGGGTTAATCTTTAATTATAAACTAATAACATGATAATAATAAGCAAAATAAAAATCAATTATTACTTTACAGTTACATCAGAGTTTTGAATGTTTCTTTTTGAGAAATAAAAAAATTGATGAGAGACTGGCCTGGTGGTGTAGTGATTCGTGGGTTCAGATCCCAGGCATGGACCTACACACTGCTCATGAAGCCATACTGAGGCAGTATCCCACTTACTATATAGAGGAAGATTGGCATAGATGTTAGCTCAGTGACAATCTTCTTCAAGCAAAAAGAGGAGGTTTGGCAACAGATGCTACCTCAGGGCCAATCTTCCTCACCAAAAAAAAAAAAAAAAAAAAAAATTAATGAAACATATAATTGGGACCTTTTAATTTAAACTAGTATTTATTATTATTTACTAACATATTTTTACTAGTATTTTGGCTTCTTTACCAAGGTTAAAGAAGACCATTATAGACACAAGAGCTTGAGAAAGAGGCAATGTTACTATTAGGTGTGACTTTTGGTAAATTTGTCTTACCAGGAAAGTTTAAGTCAATTTCAGCACTCTAGGGAGAGGGTCTTCATTTATAGAAAAGGAATTTGAGGAGAGTATTTGTTCTAAGCAAGGGCAGTAGTATCCACACTTTGTTTACAACAGGTAGGCTTAATCAGGTCTCTTCCAGAATAAACTGAGCTCTTTTATTTTTCTTTTTTTGCCTCTCTAAACACTCTCTAAATTACATGCATGCTTTAATTTTTAATAATTTACTCGAATTTATCTGAACATTATTAGTAATTATTTTAACTTTTTAGCAATTGACGTTCTCTAATGACCCATTTTCTAAATAGAATGGTAAAAAAAAATCTCGGAACAAATCCTTAAAATATAAAACAATGAAATTTCTAAAATATATGCTTCTCATCAGCTCAAGGGTGTGTATGATTCTCACTGATCTCATCGTGAAACAGATTTGACTCGACACGGATCAACTGTGCTTTAATCTGCTTAGGTTCTGGTTCTTCTATCTTTCACCATTCCCTTGATAAAGTTAGGTAAACTTAGGGAAACAGTGCTGTCTCTGGGATTGTAAACTAAGTAGTTACTAATCAGAAGGAGAAGGAGGAGGAGGTAGAGGAAGAGGAGGAGGAGAAGAGAGAGGAGAAGGAGAAGACAGAGAAGGAGAAAGAAACGTGTTATTGACATTGACTTTAACTAACAATTCTGAGCCACTGTAGGTCAAAGAGTGAGTTCCTCAAAAGAGACTTGGACACTCCATTCCATAGGATCCTGAGAAGCACAAATGAGGTCCCTACCCTTCTGGGGAGGTCAAGCCCAAGCTACAGCAGGACACTGGATAACTCAGCCCCTTGCCAACTCCCTTGAAGCCTGGTTTTACTCTTAAAGCAAAGAGTGGCACAGAATGGAACATCAAGTTCTCATCTTTGATCACTACCTCCTTTATTCTAATAGGGTTTCCATTCAGGTTAATATCTGTTGTGTGGATATTTTCCTTTTTCTTTTATTTTTTATTTTTTATTTTTTTCGGATGTACATCATATTTCAAATTCTGGATACATTACATCATGTTCACCACCCGAACACTAATTATAGTGCATCCCCTCACATGTGACCCTAATCACCCCTTTTGCCCTCCCCCCACCCCCTTCCCCAATGGTAACCACCAGTCCAATCTCCAATGCTATGTGTTTTTTTTTTCTTTTTTGTTGTTTTTATCTTCTACTTATGAGTGAGATCATACAGTATTTGACTTTCTCCCTCTGACTTATTTCACTCAGCATAATACCCTCAAGGTCCATCCATGTTGTCACAAATGGCTGGATTTCATCATTTCTTATGGCTGAGAGGTAGTCCATCGTGTATAAATACCACATCTTCTTATCCATTTGTCCCTTGAAGGGCACCTAGGTTGCTTCCAAGTCTTGGCTATTGTGTATAACGCCGCAATGAACATAGGGGTGCAAGTATCTTTATGCCTTTGTGTTTTCAAGTTCTTTGGATAAATACCCAGCAGTGGCATAGCTGGATCATATGGTAGATCTATCCTTAATTTTCTGAGGATACTCCAAACTGCTTTCCATAGTGGCTGCACCAGTTTGCACTGCCACCAGCAGTGAACAAGGGTTCCCTTCTCTCCACACCCTCTCCAACATTTGTTGTTTCCTGTCTTGTTAATTATAGCCATTCTGACCAGAGTGAGGTGATACCTCAGTGTAGTTTTGATTTGCATTTCCCTGATAGCTAATGATGTTGAGCATCTTTTCATATGCCTGTTGGCCATCTGTATTTCTTCTTTGGAGAGATCTCTGTTCAGATCTTTTGCCCATTTTCTAATGGGGTTGTTGGGTTTTTTGTTGTTGAGCTGTATGAGTTCTTTGTATATTTTGGATATTAACCCCTTATCTGATATGTGGTTTGCAAATATCTTCTCCCAATTGTTAGGTTGTCTTTTCATTTTGTTGATGGTTTCCTTTGCTGTGCAGAAACTTTTTAGTTTGATGTAGTCCCATTTGTTCATTTTTATTTTGTTTCCTTTGCCCGGTCAGACATGGGACTTGAAAATATGCTGCTCAGACCAATGTCATAGAGCATACTGCCTACGTTTTCTTCTAGAAGTCTCATGGTTTTGGGTCTTACATTCAAGTCTTTAATCCATTTTGAGTTGATTTTTGTGCATGGTGTAAGGGAATGGTCTACTTTCATTCTTTTGCATGTGGCTGTCCAGTTTTCCCAACACCATTTATTGAAGAGACTCTCCTTTCTCCATCGTATGCTCTTGGCTCCCTTGTCGAATATTAGCTGTCCGTAAACGTGTGGGTTTGCTTCTGGGCTCTGTGTTGTGTGGCTATTTTCATAAGAACAAAATTATTGACTATTGGAAAAAAAGATTTTTATACATGATTGATATTAATTATAAAAATATATACCTTTTATTTAAAGTTTTATCTAAATTATAATAAAATAATTAATTTTTAAGCTCTCTATTCTGTAAATGCAACTCAAAATTACAAAAAAGCTGAATAATTTAAAGAGATATTTTTTTTTTTTTGAGGAAGATTAGCCCTGAGCTAATTTCTACCACCAATCCTCCTCTTTTTGCTGAGGAAGACTGGCCCTGAGTTAACATCCCTGCTCATCTTCCTCTACTTTATATGTGGGACACCCACCACAGCATGGTTTGACAAGCAGTGTGTAGGTCCACACCTGGTATCTGAACCAGTGAACCCCGGGCTGCTGAAGCGGACCGTGTGAACTTAACTGCTGCACCACCAGGCCTGCCCCTGAAGATATAAATTTTTAAAGCTAATACCGTAGTCCAAAACACTGACAATACCAAATGTTTTTGAGGATGTGGAGCAACAGGAACTCTCATTTACTGCTGGTGGGAATGCAAAAGGGTACAACCACTTTGGAAGAAAGTTTGGCCATTTTGTAGAAAACTAAACATACTCTTACCATATGATCCAGCAATTTTACTTCTCAGAATTTATACAAATGAATTGAAAATGTATGTCCACACAAAAACCTGCAAGTTGATATTTGCATCAACTTTATTCACAATCGCCAAAATTTGAAAGCAACCAAGATATTCTTCAATGGGTGAATGGATAAATAAACTGTGGTACATTGAGACAATGGGATATTATGCAGCGCTAAAAAGAAATGAGTTATTAAGCCTCAAAAAGACAAGGAAGATGCAAAATGCATATTCCAAGTCAAAGAAGCCAGTCTGAAAAGGCTATATACTATATTATGTCAACTGTATAATATCCCAGAAAAGGCAAAACTATGGAGACAGTACAAAGATCAGCGATTGCCAGGGTTGGAGCAGAGGAGAGATAAAAAGGCAGAGCACAAAGGATTTTTAGAGCACTGACAATACTCTGTATGATACTGTAATGATGGATACATGTCATTGTACCTTTGTGCCAACTCATAGAATGTACAACAAGAATCAACCCTAGTGTAAACTATGGACTTTGGGTGATAACGATGTGTCAATGTAGGTTCATTGATTGTAACAAAGTTACCACTCTGTTGAGGGCTGTTGATAGTCAGGGAGTCTGTGTGTGTATGTGGACAGGGAGTGCATGGGAAATCACTGTACTTTCTGCTTAATTTTGCTGTGAACCAAAAACTGCTCTAAAAAATAAAGTTTATCTATTAAAAAAAGGTGAATAGTGCTCCAAAGTTTGTCAATCAAAAGTTTTTGCAGTTTTGTGCATCATTTCAGAGAAAAGATGTGTCATCAGAGTTACTAAACCAATAATTCTTTGTACTATAAAGGGATTTTTGTAGCAAATGATATAAATTGAAATAGGAAGGACTGCAGAAACCTAAAAAAATTAAGCAGAGGAGCCAAAAGGCCCTCAGTAGAAGCATTGTTCTATTAATAGCAATGCTCGGTTCATGAAAATTAGGGCTTTGACAAATTCACTGCTAGGTTGTTTGTGTGAATAACTACTCTGTTTTGACAAATAACATAAGTCATTTGAAAAGCTCATTCTGCTGACACCAATTGTGGATTTTTTTCCTGTCATTTTGAGTAGCTGACAGGAAAAAAATGTGGCTGCTAACAAATGCCTCATGTAGGAATTTTGAGCCTTGAGCGTATTTTGATTGCTTGCTTTCTTGCTTCAGTGTTTCAGATATTGGTTGCAAACATGGCCCCTATCCACTGCCCCTCCCTATAGGCATGTAGTTTGTAGGTGATGGTGCAGCTCTTCCCATCTAGCAGTGAACTTGCTTTCTCACCTCTTAAATCAGAGGTAGCCTTGTGACTTGATCTGGTCATTAGAATAGAGGGTAGTCATCTTGTGGCATTCTTTTTTTTTTTTTCCTGCTTTATCTCGCCAAACCCCGCCCCCTGTACATAGTTGTATATCTTACTTGTGGATCCTTCCAGTTGTGGCATGTGGGACACCGCCTCAACGTGAGCTGACAAGCGGTGTCATGTCCACGCCCAGGATCCAAACCCTGGGCCGCCGCAGCAGAGCATGCAAACTTAACCACTTGGCCATGGGGCCAGCTCCATCATGTGGCATTCTGGGCATAGGGCCCTGGATGTCTTTCAAGCTGCCACTCCCTTGGAACTCTGCCCACTTACCTTGAGAATAAGTTGGACTGGCCAGCTACAGGATGAGAGACTGCAATGAGCAGAGCTGACCCATCCCAGCTAAGGCCATCCTACACCAGCCAGCCCCCCAACTGACTCACCATCCAAAGGCACCAAGATCAGCCACATATGACCTAAATCTGTAGACCCTTCCAAAGACTCATTATCAAGAGACAGAGTAAAATGACTGTAGTTTTAAAACTCTTAAGTTACTGATGTTTGGTTACACAGAAATAGCCAACTAGTAAAGCATCTTAAATGAACTACTGACTTTGATGGTATTAATCTCTCATCTTTATTTAACAAATATTTATTAAAATGCACCAATTGCCTAGCACTCTGCAAGGTATTCTAGAGGAAATAAAGATTGTGTGAAAATAAGCCTTTGACCTCAATTAATATAACTCTTTGAGAAGGACAATACTGAACACCCTAGGTGAGGTTTTAAAATGTATGCAGACTTCAGATTTTCCGGATCCATAATCACTCCCTCTTTGTGAATGTAGGAATGCCACCAAGAACTTCTGACTCCCAATGACCTTTAAAGATATGCACATGAGAGCAATCTTTTCAAGGAGGGCAAAGCCTAGGAAACAATTTATGTCCTTACATTAAAACTAAATTAAAATAATTGAATGAACTAATACATAAAGATAACTAAAGCCTCTTTTAAAGTTCTTGATCTTAAGTAAAATTCTATTAAAAATACTTTGTATTAAATATGAAAAAATAAAATTATCTGTAGTTTATTTTATTATTTAAAAATTTTAATGTTTAGGTTACTGTTGTTTGGAAGTTAAGTACAATGCCATCTTTTTGGTTATCATTGTATCAAGAACTACAGTTCTCAGCATTGAGAGGATAAAGTAAGCCTCTTTCCGGGAAACTACTGTCACATGACCAGACGAGATTGACTAGATAAACTCCCCATGCCTGCCTACACAGACGCAAAGAGTCCCACATTACAAGACTCTGGATCATTCCACAGCACTGTTGCTGGACCTGGAGACCTTCCAACCACCCTAAAGGCTAAAGAGTTAGTCTTGGAAAAGCCCCAAACTGCCCCACTAGAAAACATCCCTGATAGAAACTGCCTACACTGTGTTGTGTCACTTTTAGCTAGTGAGAAGAGGACAGGAAGTAAAACAACGTTAGGAAGGAGGGAGAAAGATGTGCACACGCCATTGAGGATTGCCAACTGGCCACGAATAAGACACCTTCCATCCAGTCCAGCTCTCCCTTTTGCACACCACTGAGCAAACAACAAAACTTCTCTAGGCCTCAATATGCCCAATTTAATGGGGTTTTCATAAGAACCACATGCAGCAAAATCTAAAAGATTCTTAATATCCACAATTAGAAAAGAATACTGAAGATATGAACTCCTCTGAAGTAGATTCTTAAATTTCTGTACCATCCAAGTCAAATCACAAAATGCTGCATCCAGCACAGTAGAGTTTAAACTAATTAAGCATAAAAAATATTCCAAGTGAAATTTTTATCTGTTTTATTTAATGCTGAGAATCACGTGCTCATCCTACACACACACACACAAACATATACATATATCTTGCTATGTAACCAATCAGGCACAGGTGCTTGTTCCAATGGCTTAAGTTTAATCAGACAAATGAGCTGTTTCTTTCTTTTCATAGATGTGTTTTTTTAACAATGCAGCTGACTGTCTCACTCTTTTCTATATGCATTGAAACAGTCTATGTCATTCTCCTTAACATCTTCATTATGTTACTGTACATCTTATCACATCAACTAGTATAAGTAGGAAGTTTTAAAAAATTAATGCTGGTGTTTTTGACATAGCAGATGAAAGGGGACAAGTAAGAAACATGGCCAGGGGAAGGTAAGTGTGCACAATTTTGAAATGATCTCGGGAAAACCTTGTAGACTCTTGGAATTAAAAAAATATATATCGCTTATGGTTGATTACTCTGGCTGTTTAAATTCACACAGAATTTTTTGCCTCCAAATTATTCAGAATAACTTTTTTCTAATTCTCTTCATCCTCAGTGTTGTATGAAACTGCACAGTAATTTATTATAAAAGTAGTGTTAATTAAGTGAAGGATAGATAACTGAGCAGAAACCTGGTGTATAGAATATGTTCGACTTCTAGCATCTACTTGAGCAATATTTGTAATTCCTAACAAACAATGAGTTATCATGGGATTGTGGAGTTTAGTTGACTGAGTAGATTTTGCTCTATAGAAAAGCAGGAATTTCTACTCTAATCAGTCCATGATTTAACGGATAAAAGTCTAAACCTTGGAAGGAGCCCTGGATTATACCCCTGGAGCCGAGGAAGTTGGCAGTACAGCTGGTGTTCCAGAATGAACCACTCTTGCAGTTTCCAACTATTACCATCGCTCCTAAGGCTCCATGATACTCAGGGACTCTAAAGCACAGTATAAAATAGTTATTAATGTAGCCAACTATACATAACGATTTTCTAAAATCACTTCTGCACAATATGTAATTTCTTCCAGTGAAGACATCTAATGTATTATGTGTTGTACACAGGAAGAGAGCTGTTCATGAGCACCATTCTGGCATTTTTGAATTTTTAACGAGTCTTTACGGTACAGAGCTGTGGAGAATTGACAGATTTTGTGTATTTAGTGCTTTTTCATGATGTTTGCTACATTCATCACAATATAAGCTTTCAAGTTCAAAATGTGAGCTAAAGTTCCTCTCGCTGTGCAAATCAGAACTCTAAGCAAGCCTAGCAGGAAAGCCTGAGAGGTCAACAGAAAACTTTCAAGAGGTTTTGCTATCAAATGTTAGGGGAAATAAGGTTTAAATGATGATTTGACCTATAGGCATGAGTCAGAAGTCAAGAAGTACAGAAAAATGTCCTGAAAATGTCCATGCACTTGCACAGTAGATTGTGAAGAGAAAGAATGCACTTAAAAATTTAATTTAAAATCTTGTACTAAAGCCTGTTCATGTAGGACAAACGGCTGTAACAAAATGATCCATAAAGGGCTTATATTTCTTTCTCCTTTAATAGTGCAGGCAGGTGTTCCTGGCTGGCGGGCAGCTCTACTCCACACAGGAATCCAGAGTTCCCAGCTACTCCTTTCTAGTGCTCTGCTGTCCTTTAGGACCTTGTCATTGTCCACATCACAAAGGCTGGTCTGTCATGCCCAGGGCTTGGTGGCAGGAGGGAGGCAAGATCATGGAGGAGGCTCGCCCACTCAGTAAAAGGTTCAAGGCAGCACCCTCTCTTTCTACTCTTATTTCATGTGGGAGAACTCAGTCAAACGACTACACTGACTGCCAGGGAGGCTGGGAAAATGCAGTCTTGTGTGTCCAGAAAGAGTATTTGGTTGACAGTCATCTGTCACACACACCAACAAATTAATACTGATGCTATCATGATAAAATAAGTAAGTTTCTGAAAAATGTTAGTCCATCAAAAAGAAGCTCAAAAAATTATGACCCCTAACAAAAATTTAAAAACAATTACTGTCAGTCATGTGACTGTCATCAAATATGCCTTTTGATGGAAAAGAGAAGCAGCAGTCAGTGTTAGCACGCCAATTTTGTAAACTTGGAGAATAGTCATGAATACAGCGTCAACGTGAACCAGAAGAGATGAAGGACTTGATAGAGAAATAGCGGGGAGAAAATTCAAGTCTTCAAATGTCTTTCCTTAGGTGTGTGCTTGAGTGAGTGACCTCTCTGGACCTCAGATTTCTCTTCTGTAAAATGCAACACACACACTCAAACGAAGCAGTTCCAAAATTGTTTCATTTGTCAAAATTAAAACAAGATAAAGTGAGCGTGAGCACTCTGTAATGTCAACGAGCCACATAGATTCATATGAGGCACTGCATAAAATGCTGATATTTTCAATGATTGTCTTTACATTTCTAAAAAGAAAGAGTTAAATTGCATATGTTATTATTTATTAGTTAAGTGATTTAAAATTTGAACATAATCCTTTCAGCGTGTTTGCTTCAGAATCAATAGCACATTTATCATTTTTAAAATTACTAAAGGAAAGTGAAATATTATTATTTGCATTGTTATTTTTATTATTTACAGGTCCTTTGAAGGAAAAGAGCGTATTAAATTTCTACTCCTAGCATTACAGCAACATTTTTAAACATTTTTGATAATGTGCCTTTATCAGTAAAAACTTTTGTTTGTAGTAGGTGTGTGGATATGTGAATATGCCCATATATACCTATATATGTAATTATATTTATATATTGATAGACATGTAGGTACAGTATTATTATATACCATAGTACATTCTATATATTTAATAATAAATAAAAATTTTAAACAGATGAAATAAAAATCACAGACGATATTGCTAAATTTTATTTATCAAGGACAGAGAAAACTTTTTGTTCTCACTAACACATTTTTAACAGTTTTTGTTATTATACAAAGGAGGGTTATTATTAATATATTAATAATATAAATATATCATCAATCTAATATATAGTATTAATGATATATATTAGTATATTAACAATATTATATATACTATAATAATTATAATATAGTAATAAATATAATAATTATCTAATGATAATAATATAGTTAGCACCTCACTTCTGCATATGAGACCCAGGTAAGTTCTTATATTCCTACACGCATACACACACATGCACGCACATACACACACACGCACATAGACACACTTAGATGGTTCGTTTTCCTGGCAGTGGATATGAATGCATATTTCAATAAGAGGATAATATTGATTTGAACTAATGTATTGTCATGTCTCATTAGGTCATCATTGTTTTTCTCTCATAATAGTGCTTCAGAAGACTTCCTACTAGCAGTAGGAGAAAAGTTAGTTCTGCCATTTTCTTACTGTTCACTTCTTGCATTTTAGTATTGTCTTTGAACCACGATTTCTTTGGGGGGATCTTTTTTAAGACTGTTCTTCTCTTTGGGAGAATATTTTAGTGAAAATTAAATATTTTCACTTAAATAGGCAAAAAGAAATTGTAGCTTGTGGCACTACTTTGAAAGAAACTGTGTGGAACTCTATGACATTAAGGATATCTCATGCATTCTCAGACTACCGCTTATGGGACCAGGTAGGTTCTTATATTCAATATTTAGATGCTTAACGCCTTCATTAGTTTTAAAATAAATACATAATTAGAAGTTTCATGGTTTTCTTCCTACACTACAATGGATAATAATGCGAGTATAAGTCACTCTCACATTAAATTGTCAATAATTTCAACTTTCTCAAAGGAACTCTCAGATATCTCATCCTAGCATAAATTTGGATCACATATCATGATGAAAAAGGGAAAACTTTTAGTAACTCTTAAGTATTGCATGAAATAGAAAATCCATAAATTCAAGGTACGTCTGTTTATATATGCATCATAAAAGTACATGACTGCCTAATCTCTGGATTTATGATGTTTGCTGAAAAACAGCAAATCTTGTCAGAGAAACTTAGCATTTTCTGAAGGATGCTATAAAGAAGTAAAAATCACTAAACAGGCAATTGTATTTTAAAATCGTGTGCTTGCCTGGGTAAAGGAAAAAATGGAGAGAGAGTCTATGTATATTGAATTGTCTGAATCGAATGCAAACTTTTGATTTCTTCCTTGCCAAAATATCAGGATTCAAGATTAGGTTATGTATGAATACCTGGAATATATGCATTCACTCATTTGACTGTATTTTCATAAATCTGCAATCACAAATGTCTACATGATACAAGTTCTCCATATTTGTAGGAAATCCCAGCCAGATATTTCACTCTTTGTTTGGGAGAGAAAAATAGCTAGCAACATCTTGCTAAAAGAGCTAAATACGAGTGCTATTTTTAAAGAAATTCTTTGTAGAATATCCTAAGGTCTATTCAAATGTATGAAACTTACATATACAGATATGCATGCCCATTTTTCTTCAAGAAAATGATTACTTTTTTAAAAAATCAGAACTGTTTCATAAAATATTTTTTCCTCAAGGTTACTTAAAGAAATATGAAACCTTACTTCTTGACCCAATGCTACAGTCCTCAAAATTTCCCATTGGTAGATCATGAATAGGGTGCTAAAACAATTCTTGCTACAATAAATTGTGAAGAGCTCCAAGTACAAAAGAAAATAGAGCCATCAAGCGCACAGTAAATAATTCCTCTTTTTATTATTACACTGATAAAAAATTCATAGGTATTTCTTCTTACTGAAATGTTAAAATAAAAAATAATCTTTTTGAAATTGCTGGAATTTATTATAACATCATGGGAAATGGAGGAAACAGTATCGAGCATCTAATATATGCGGACACACTGCTAAATGTTTTATATATGCATCTCATTTACTCCTTTCAGCAACCATATGTTGAAGGTAGCATTAGTCCTGTTTTATCAGAAGGAAGATTATGTTCAGACAAATTGAATCATTATGCTAATAACAGGGAGCTTGGAACTTGTAGATGAAGTCTTTTTTGAAAATACTTTGAAATACGTTATCACAAAGCACTTGCTCATTGCATTGCTAGAGCAAGACGGGAATTATTTGGTCTTTGTGAAAGGAGTTAGATGGTATTCTGCTCAAATCTTCCCCAGTTTCTCAACCTCAGAGCTATTGACATTCGGGGCCCAATAATTCTCTGTTGTAGGCTTCTGTCCTGTACAATGTAGGATATTGAGCAATATCTCTGGATTCTTTTCACTAGATGACAATAGCACACCCCACCCAGTCCAATTCTAACAGACAAAAATGTCTCTCAATATTGTGAAATGTTCCCTAGCGGGACAAACCTGCCTCTGGTTGAGACCCACTGAGCAGGAGAATAGCTTAAAAGTCAGGGATTTCACCTGTCCATGTTCTACACTACTTTCTATCCTGTGTACATACACACACAGAGACTGAAAAGAACGAAACTCAACGAGAACAACAATGTAATGGTCAACACCATGATAAGAGAAAACAAACAAAAAAATTGTACATGAGTCCACCAGCACACGTTATGAAACAATAGTCACACTACAATTGGTTCTGGGAGAGTGAACAGAAAATTCACCAGAAGAGGAAATAAAACAAAAATAAACGTCAAACATCATTTCCTGGAGAGATCTATTGCTATCACACTAAACTGAGCTTTCAAATCTCAAAAGGTCCACTAATTTTACAGGGACAAAATATAATATAGGGGCGTATGTAAAGAGGGGATGATACGCAACGCCTAAATGCCACGCTGCTGAAGCAAGAATGAACTAAGAATACAGTCTACTAAATAATTCATCCACGGTGCACCTAAGCAAAATCATGTTGCATCTTGCCTTAAGGGTAAACCAGTAAATAATAAATTTACTGCAATACTCAAAGCTTCTTAAAATACTTAATAATAATTTGATGTACTGGCTGATTTTGAACACATTTGTGACCTGCTACCTCCTCATGCAAGTTCAAGATGCTGCACACCTAGTTACTTCTCAGCTGCAACAGCTGCTTTTCTGACACCTTACTTAAGGAGAAAAATTTCTAGTCTGAAACAAAGGCAGAATAGAGCTCTAAAGGACTTGCAATGAGAACTCTATAGTAGGATATAAAACTTTCAGAGAGAAGAGTAAATGAGAGTCAAAAGTTCACTTTCTCTGTGGGCTTATTTCTCTTTCTCTCAAGGCAGCTATAAAATGAGCAGGAACATGGAAGTTTTCAAGGGGAGTGCTGCTTCCAGTAACTTTAAGGAGAGAAGTCAAAGGGATCCTCAAACCCCCGTGAGGGCCAAACCACATGCCAGCTAGAGCTTTATGCAAATTCACTACAGATTCATGAAAACTACATGCTCCAAAATGTCAATTTTGTGATCCATAATTCTAATGTTGGCCCTCAATTTTGAAAACTGAGACAGAACAAATGTTTATGGAATGTGGATCTATCCTTCAGGTCACAGGAAGAACTCAGCTGCAAAATAAGGCAGGAAAGAAAAGATAATGTCTTTTTCTATGTGGAATATGTGAAATTTACATTCCTCTGTATATTTCTTCATGCCTTTTCCTCTTTATCTTTCCCTTCTTGTCATGTCTTTTAGACATACCTCTTTCACCTAACTAGTCAAACTATGGAGTTGAGGCAATTTTTGTTGCAAACAAAACCTACTCCTTTTTTTCTTTTACTAACTCCCTATGCAATTCTGCTTTCCCCTCCACTGCCACAGGGATCAAACGCTTCCCATCGACCCTGAGTAATGTAGGCATCCTTGGTGACTTGAACATTTCCCCGGAAGTTTTACCTCAAACAATGGCCTCTCAGGTCTTTTATCTCATTATCTCTAATGACTTTCTCAGCCATTCCACCTGAGCCAACTGCAGCCACGGTCCTAACTACTCCTCCTCCTCCAAAATCAGTATCTCAAGCCTCCTGCTCTCTGACCATAGCCTGAATATTCAAGATCCAGTGCTGTCGTAAGAACCTCTGGTCCACAAATCTCTCTGTCATCACTTGCCCCATCTTCTCACTCACTTGTTCATTCTGCCAACACCTAACTTAGACTCTATGGTTCAATTCCAATAATATTCCTGAAAATGCACAATGAACTAGCACTTATCAAGTGATCTGTGACGAAAGACATAGTAGTTGTTGATGATGAAGATGATGCTATGGTTTATAATCCACTATGGGTCAATATTTTTATAAATTAAAATGAATTATTAAAAATGAAATTTAAAAATCTTCAAAGATATACAAGATACAAACCATCAATTTGTTATTATTAGTTTCAACAGATAAAATATTATTAATTTGCAATAACATTTTCTAAACATTTAATCTCATTTTCTGTGCTTCTCTTGCTGTAGATTGGTAACAATCCATTTGTGAACCAATGCCAGATTGTGGACCCCAGTTTGAATAGAATTGCATTAACCTCTCTTCCTTCTATAACTTTTCTTTGCACTGATCTGGCAAACTCCAGTTCCAGATGGTCTGCCTTTTCCTGTCCTTCTGGAGAAAATTGGAAGGTATCCCTCCCTCTGTCAAAGACCAATTTCTTCACCTGTGTTTTGGATTTACCCTCTAAGAAATCTTAAACTACTAACCGAATTTTTCCTTTCTAATTCTTCAACTTGTCACAATCAGTTGGATCCTTCACGATGTTTTTTTGACATGCTTACATATTGCTCATCTTACAAAATACAGTTTCCCTCAACCAGTCATTTTCCACCTACCACCCTATCTCGTTCTTTCCCTTCATGACCAAAAGTATTTAAAAACTTGGCTTCTCTTTCTATTTCTGTATCTTCACTTAACCCCAATTCCTCAACTCACTCCATTTGATTCTATTCCCACCACTCAACCAAAATAGTTCTTTCTAAAGTAATCAAATACTTTCACTTTGGTAAAGTCTATAAATATTTCAGTAGTATATAGTACTACTGGTTTCTTCTGAGAACTATTTTTCTCTTCCTGGAATTCTCTGACCTAGCTCTTTTTATTTTACCTCTTTGTAGAATCATTCACCTTGTCCTGATCTTCTACCGTTTTCTAGGCTGTCTTTTACTCTTCATTTAAACTCTCTCCCTAGATATCTCATCAATGCACATGGCTAATACTGCCTACAAATGCTTATAAGTTCCAAATTTACTTCATATTTAATTCTAAGACAACTTTATTTTCACATTTTAACACATCTGATAGAAGGATGTGTCTTACAATAGATGGAATTTCATATTTTCATTGGTAGGATATTCTTTCTCAATGACATTAATAATATGCATCTTAAGATTTATGATTTCTTAGATTTACGAAAATACAATTAAATCCATCTCTGATCTCTTTTCTGAAATCCATATCCACATGACTACTCATCATTTCCACTTGGATGTCTATAATAGTTCTTAATGAAAGACTTATTGTTGAAACACATTATATTCTGCGTGAATGGGGAAGCCTGGAGTTATACAACCTGGTGACCATGGGAAATGTACTCAAAATCAGCATGTTCAAAATTGAACAAATAATATCAACCTTCTGCCATGTTCATCCACCTCCCAACCACCTCTCAAAATGCGTTATTCATCTAATGTTCACGATTTCAGTGAATGCAATTTGGCCTATCCATTTACATAAACCAGAAACCTAAACACTTTATGTTTCTATCTCCTTAAATCAAGCATCAAGTTATTTTGACTTTTATCACCTAAATATTTCTCTAATTATCCTTTCTCCATTTTGAGCAATACCCTCCCCGAACCAAGTGACCATCATCTCCCCTTAAACTCTGTAACGGCCTTCTAACTGCTTTGGCCACAACCATTCTGGCTCCCTTTTCCATCTTTTCTCCATCTTCTGGTCAGAATAATATAATAATGTCACCCGTATTTAAACCCATTGATGTCATCCCATTGCTGTTGTCCTCTTGGAAGTCTCTGTATTTTTTGGTTACTTTCCACTAATCAAGTCTCATGTTGCATATCACTCATTCTTTTTCTCTACATTTCATTCTTGTATCCCCAGTATATAGTGCAGTTCCCAGAATATCAGAGATTGATGTAAATATTTGTTAAAAGAAAATGTGTCAAGATTGTATTGGTCTAGAAAGTCCTCTCAATCACAACAAATGTGTGATGTTAATACTCTGCCTTCAAAAATACATACTGCTTATTGCATTTATTTAACGGTAAATTATTTTCTGTTGTAACTTATTTTCTTTAGAAGAAAACAATTTATTTATTCATTTTTATTTGTTAAGCTGTTGCATCTGTGGTTTGTGATTTTTTTAAAAAAATTTCCAATTCATGATAATAAACAGTAACACAATTATTTCTTAATCACATTCTATTTGTTTCAAATTGGTAACTTACTATATACTATTTTGCTTTTTTGGAATAATAGCTTTAATTTTATGATAGTTGCTGTGAATAGTTGCAGGAAGACTTTACAGTTTTGATGGCAAGTAGCAAGTGTCGCTCTGCCATTGCTATATCCCAGGTCTATTTCAATTGTACAGCATTCTCATTAAGTTAAGACTTATATCAAGACTCAAGCAGTCAATTGGCAGAAAGAAAAATGTCTCAAATGGGTCAATTGGGATCTTTTTATTAAACTAACATTGCAGTTTTTTATAACAATGCAAGAAGATATTATTAACAGAGATATGGCATAAATTAAAATGTGGTTTTTGTGCTTTACACTGAGTATATTTTAAATTGACATTCTCAAAGAAGACATGTTGAACTTTCAAAATATGGAATATATTTTGTTCATATCAACATAGAGCACTTTACCAGTTGGCACAATATTAAAAAGATTGTGTTTACCTGGGTCTGTATATAAGAAGGCCTGGGAACAAGTTTATAGAAGCTTAGTAAGTAGCCTGTGCTATTGAATATTTCAGTCTTAGCTTATGTAAAATGAAAACTAACTCCATAAAAGGTTTTGAAGTTTTTCTTTTAAAAAGATCTATAAGCGTAGTGCCACTTAGGATATCCAAATGAGAATTACTGAAGGATTTTAAGATATGACTTTTTCATAATAATGAACTAAATCACTTCTTGAGCCTTTCTTTTTGCTAATGTCTATAATTATATTATTTTTCTTGAGGCAAAATCATCTATATAATGAAATTCCCTAGGTCTCTTGTGTATAGGATAATGAGAAGTGCTTCTATACTTTTCAAATGCATTATGTTCACAAAGAGCATTAACATTTAATTTCTTAAAAATTTTCAGTGTGCACATTTGTAAAACACTAAAATCACTCAACTTACTTTCTCCTCATAGCAACAAATTATATAAAATTATAGATTTCAGAACCTATTATAAATTACCTTTTGAGTTTTTTAAAAACTAGACATTCTGAGTAATTTTAAATATTATTCATTAAGATCATGTATAAACTATAATTATACCTACAGGTTTGGTGGTCACTTATGTATAAATAGTGTATCATTGAATAATCTACTTATCCCATTACCCAAGTATTTTTATGTGAAATATATCTAAAAATAAACTGCTATTTTTATTTCATTTTAATATAATCGTATCACTACTCCTGTTCTATAATTTATATTACAAAAGTAGATTAATAATTGGGGCCTGATCTATGCATTTGTTCTGTGCATTTATTTTCATAAGCCCTTAATAGTCATACAATGACTAATAGCTAATAAGTTTTGTAAGAGAAAGTCCAAATTGAAGAAACTGAAGGAAGGTAGCAAACTCTGCTATTATTTTGGCTGGGGGTTGGAGAGAAGGAGTTGAAAGCCTCATTTTGGCTTCAGGACAAACTATTTTTTTCTTATATTCACACAGGACTGCCTGGATTCCAATGTAATGAAGCTGATACTGTGATTCAATCAATATGTGACCTGGGTCTCTCTCCCTTATTAGTTTGAATCTGTAGGAAGTAAGTACAATGATACTATAGAGTATAATATTACATATTTCATTTTATAGTAAGATTATATCACCTCTAAAAGTCTAATTAGTAGAAATATATTAACGAAATTATTACTGCTAGAAATAAAATATATTATTACCCCAAATCTCAACAGCAACTTTCATGAATACAGCAATGTATGTATATAAAACCTTGCAATATCAATAAGAAACTTTTGAAAGACTATATTGTATTCATATATATATGAAAAGGTGGAAGTTAATAAATAAAAGATGAAGGATTTCAAATTTATCTGTACCACACTATTTATGTTACTTAACAAAAAATCACAAGCTAATTATATAAAGCTATAAAATTAAGATTTAGTCAATGTTCATCGGCAGATGCAAATCAGATTTTAATACTTGTCTTTTTATCAATCAATTATTTATTTTTATTTCTTAAACTTATTTTCAGAAACTTTTAGGTGAGGATTTATAAACAAAAAGAACCAGTGACTTGCGTAGCATGACAGTATGGAAAAATCTCTTTTATGCTTCTCTTGGTTTGTATTTCTCCCGAGAATACAAGCACTCATCTGACATAGTCCAAAGAGCGATGAAGTGTTTTCTAATTACAGCTTTTTCTTTTTTTAAAAGTTTCCCTGTGCCCCTTTGCCGTCAATCCCCCAACCCCAGCCTCTGGCAACCACCAATTGTTTCTGTCATTACACTTTTGCCTTCTTTTTTTTTTTCTTTTTCTCTCCAAAGCCCCCCAGTATATAGTTGTATATTCTTTGTTGTGGGTCCTTCTAGTTGTGGCATATGGGACGGTGCCTCAGCGTGGTTTGATGAGCAGTGCCAAATCTGCGCCCAGGATTTGAACCAATGAAACACTGGGCCGCCTGCAGCGAAGCGCACAAACTTAACCACTCGGCCACGGGGCCAGCCCCTAATTACAGCTTTTTAAAATCCTTTTTCTGCTCTTATAGAAGTGAATTTTCATTTCTTGAGCCAGACAGTATTGCTGCCACAAAATTCCTACTAGTTAGATATAAATTGAAGACCTCTGAAAAAATGGCCTTTGCAGAATGAAACCAGTGGCCTTGGTGAGGCCATTCCCATGAGCCATGACGAGGCTTTATCTCTGACCCTCTGTTTCATCTTAGAGAAGGTTGACAGTCAGCCAGAGTTGATTCTCTCAGGCAGAGACTGTAAGTAGAACCAACTTTCTTTCACCTCTGACATCACAGGGCCAGGCTGTATGGCAGAAACATGGCCGGCATTTCATTTCCAGATACTTTATCTCAAACGGGGCTTTAGGCAATTGAAACAAATTTAGTCCTCATTAAAGGGGCTAATTTTCCCCTCTTTATTTTTGGAAACAAAACACGTCTTGTTTTGACATGTTATACTGACTTTTCATAAAGCCTATCGTACATCTCATAGTTAATCATAGAACTGGAGCCCAACCGACTTGAAGTAGGGTTATGTACTTCTTCCTTCCTGTCTGACATTGTCTTAGGCTCCGTCAGCATAGACAATATAGCAATGGTACTACAAAATCCTTCTAAATCTTCTAAATCCTGAAAAGTGACCTTTCAGTATAACTCCTGCACTGTCTCAGTTTTACTTCATTCTTTATCTTCTGACAATTACTCTTTATAATATAAGCTGGAATTATCTAGAGTCTAAAGACTGTTTTCCAAAATCACTCCTGAGCTTATAATGTTTAAATTGTGATTGATTAGGGATTATGAACCTGAGGGCCTCCACTGACCAGAAAAGTCTCCCAGAATACCCTGATAATCAGCCTCGATCATGAACCCAGTGCTGGATATAGCAATATGGTCTGCAGTTTAACCATATTATCTCTATTTTCTATTACATATCTTGTAGATTTCAAGAGAGATGTTCCATATATACAACTTCTTATACAAAAAAGAACTTTCCTAACTTGCAATATCTGGATGAATTTTAAAACAATAGTGATAAATGCTTCTGTCTATAGTCATCATTTTCTTTTATATAAAATACACTGTACATAATAAAACATACCAATCTCCTTCATTCTTACTGATGGAGATGGGTCAGCCTCCTAGGTGACAAGGATCTCTGTAATTATGAGGTTATATACCCATTCCTCCACCTTGCATAGTAAATATTCAGATTTCATGGGTCAATTATGTCCCATTTATACATTGTCTTATAGGATCTGACCTGGGCTGAAAGAAGGAACACACTCAGAGAGGGAGCTCGCTCTCATTTTTAGATCCTGAGTGACAGGATGGTTAGATTTCCTCTGAAAAAGGCTTAAATGGCTTCCAGCTCAAATATTCACACATCTCAGTGACAAAAGCCACATTGTGTCTCATAAGGCTTCTTCTTCAATTGAGACTAAATTAAACTTGCAGTGTCCCTGGGAATGATATTCCCCTAAGCAGGCTGTAAATCCTCAACTGGCATTGTTGCATCAGATAGCATTTCCAAAAGTGGTGTGAGGCTCAGAGAAACAACAGGTACAACTGGCTCATAAAACTGGTGATGGAAGTAGAGTTGAGGAGAGAAGTCAGGAGGCTCCTGGGGAGAAGCAAGCTAGGATTTATTGAGCCCCTACGATGATACTAGAATCTCCTTCAGGTCTTAGAACCAGATATTTTGATCATATATCCGTTCTATATTTTACAGAGCCATTCATCCAAAGCCATATTTTTATAAGCATTTACTGTGTGACTCACTGAGAGGCCACTTGTGATGCAAGGGTGAAAAAGCTAACTTGCCCTCAAGATCTTCATAGAAAAAGAGAAGAGAGACATCTAAGAAGGCAATGAAACACAGGAAAGGAGAGTCTCCTATTCCCAGTATGTTTCTCAATAAATGTGTGTTCCCTGGACCAGTGCCACTTGTAAATTATGAACTCAGCCATAACATTGAGATTAAGTGTGAAGAAACTTTTATAACAATTTAACCTTGCAATGATATCCAAAAGTCTAATAATTTTTCAAGTCATTCTGATAATTCTAACTGTTCATTCTTATTCTATTTTACAAAAGTTTTGATCCAAGTTAGACTGGGGTTTAAACAAAGAAAATAACTCGTCCTACACCACGCTATTCGGAGAAGCAGAAGAAAGACAGCTAAGGGTGAGACTAGCTTAGTTCATTCTTGAAGCCTAAGAACCCACGTCCTCTTCGATGAAGCAGGTGAAAAGCGGGAAGCAAAAGCAGTTTAAACTGAGAAATCCTGTAAAAATGAGATACGAACCCAAAGTTTAACCCCTTTTCCAACTTATGACCATTTGTAAACATTTGAGTCAAGATTCAAACCCAACTTTAACTATAAAGTTTGTGCTTGTTCCATTCTTATCAAAGTACCGTACTGAAATTGGTAATTGATGGATAAGTGATGTCTTCTCATCCTTCAGAAGTGAGCTTGGAGTCAGCTCTGACCAAGCTGATTCTCCAGAACATATTTTGCTAGTGGTTGCTGTTTCTGTTGGTAGCAAAATACAGATTAAAATAAAAAGAAATGGGAAAAAACCAACCCTCACCACCAGAGGGAGGAAAAAAACGCCTATTACAACTGCCAAACTTCCCCTGAGAGCTACTGGTCAGTAAAGGGAATTTCTGACATGCTGAAACGCTCCTAGGTGGTTGCACATTGCTTCAATTTTCCTGTTATTCACAATACTTTACCATTTGAAATATACAAAAAGCATAGAAATATTTCAGTTAATACTGTATATTTTATAAATACAGTACTAAACTTTTTGGTTCTGAAAGGTTAATTTTTAATGTTGTTTTAAATCTCATGAAATAATAAATGTTTTAAGAGAAAGTTTCACTATCTTTTGTTTAACTAGTGCAAATCATTTCTTGAGACTCATCCTACGTGTTTCAGAGAAGCATCCCAGCTTTTTTTTTCTATGAAGTTGCAGTACGTCATTCAAATATAAAATTCAGAGACCTATAATAAACAAAATTTAACTCAATGCCTGATTTCACTTGATCACACTTTCTATTAGCAGAGTCATTATGATAGCCACATCTAGTGGTGCATAATTATTTCTGACTCCTGCAAGGCATTGTCATCATTAACCAAGTAAAGAAATATTTTGCATCTGTTATTTCAGACCCTGAGTAAAGATAAAGAAATGATTTTATTCATTCTGGGATAAGAGGTTTCTTCTGGAGAAGTGGAATGAGGTCAACCAGGGAAAAATCTGGGTCTGGCATCAAGATCATAGCACAGGACTGGATATTGAGAGAATGAAGCAGGAAACACAGCCCTAATTGAGGTTATGATAAGAAGTGTGCCAGAATTCCCAGGGAACATGGATGCTAAGAGTCAGGACCAGAGAAGGGATTTGGGTGAACTAGGAGTCATCACGGGATGTGATTGGGATAGATGGGCTTTGATGCAATGCCACTTCATGTAATGCGGTTGGTGGAAGGGCCTGGCCTAGTGCTGCAAGTTCAGAGGTTGTTAGCTGAATTCTGCAGACTCTGAGAGGACCTGCTGTGCTACCACCAACTGCTGTGGGTGGGCTTTGTCTAGAGAGTCATCTAGAACAATGATTCTGATTCAGTCCAGAGTGTGGCCAGGAACCTTTACTTTAACAAGTCTCCAAAGTAATTCTAATAAAGATTTCTGATGAGAAAGCACGGTTTGGGAGATATATACGAGCTAAAAGAAGTTACACAGGCTACCTGCAATCTGGTAGGAAAAGCTGCAACAAATATACAATGGAATAAATATTTCTTGAGGGCGTGTATGTGAAGGCAGAATTTACCATTACCATCCTCCCTCATTCATGTTATAAAATAGAGATACGTGTAATCATCACATTATGATGCCTCCAATTTTCAGATGCTCTTAAGAAATTGCTAAAATTTCTTTAAAATGTTTCAATTCAGTTCACTGTAACAAACAAATTAAGTGCATGACCAATAGTCAGGGAAAGGGAATTTGATTTTAAAGTGAAAAAAATAAAAGTTCAAATCCAGTTCTGTTTCTTAGTGAATGTATGACAATTTACATGTTAAGTGCTCCACATGTCAGATTCTTTAGAAGTAAAATAGAAATATTGTACCTGTTGAGAATAATTAATATGAGAATTAAATTAGTAGCATATACACAAGCTTCTAGTGCTATACGTGGCACTTCGAAGAATCTCCCAATTTTTTAACGGATTGATGAGCAAAAGAAAAAGTATTTGCGGAAGAGAGATGCCTTTTAAGAAAGTAATGAAAGGTTGACTAATTTGGTATATCAACTTCCAAATTAGTGGCAAACATGATCGGCAATTCTTCCTTATTATTTTTGATTACCAATTATTTTCCTTTTTTCCATTTGTATTTTTACCCCGTAGTCACCAGTGGGATTACTCTGTATTTTATTCTGCTTCACTTTGATATCCTACATACCCTTGGTGTAAATGATTAAAGATACAATTTAAACATCAGCAGAGCCAAATAGCCTTTGGATCCACTGCTGTTTAACTATAGAGTAAAATTAATTCCTTTACGTGTCTTGAATTTTGAATATCCTTCCCTTCTTCTTCAATATCTTTGAATCTCCAGGGTATGGACTACTAGCAGTCCCACGGAAGTTCCCAACGACGGGCTGTCTTCCAAGTTAACCCTTCATTTGGCCTCATTTACAGGCTTCACTTCTCATCTTGATTTCACTGGGGGTGAGGCAGAACCAGCATTTTCCTCGTCACATTCCATTTATTTCCCAGCACATGTTGCAGGATACATGAAGTTCATTTTCTGAGGAGTTGTTATTGAGGTGTAGAAGCACGCACAGTTGGATGGCAACATGCTCTCCAAATGGGACAAAGATGAATAATGCAGACAAAAGAATGGGTGTATAAAAGGTGACTTTCCCAATCTGTAACACGTACTTCATGCTATGAAGATTCCCAAGTTTTCCCCAGAAGTAGAAGAAACACGATGACTTAGAGATGAATGGTATGTTTCTATTTATAAGTTATTTCACATACACCATTTAATATTCATGACAACACTGACATAGGATATAATTTAATGCTCACTTTAGAGATGTGGAAGGCTGGAGCTCAGAAAGGTTATTTAAATTACCCAAAGTCCCACGGCTAGTGAACTGCACAGCAGAACCTAATGTGAAATCTCAACATTGCAACATGTCTCCTAACAGCAGGGTCCTAAAGTAAATAAATAAGTAAGGAGAAAGAAACATTGGTTGGGTCTTCAGTCACAAACTCCCTAATCCAAGTTTGGTCAAAAGAAATTAATAAGGGCTGACTCGGTGGCGCAGTGGTTAAGTTTGCACGTTCTGCTTCAGCAGCCGGGGTTTGCCAGTTCAGATCCCGGGTGTGGACATGGCACTGCTTGGCAAGCCATGCTGTGGTAGGCGTCCCACATATAATGTGGAGGAAGATGGGCATGGATGTGAGCTCTGGGCCAGTCTTCCTCAGCAAAAAAGAAGAGGATTGGCAGCAGATGTTAGCTCAGAGCTAATCTTCAAAAAAAAAAAAAGAAATTAATAAGTTGAAAACTTAATACTAATGAAATGGCACTTTGCTTCCCTTTTGGCTGTCAATTCTCGAGTTTACAGTTACCTCAGATAACAACTGTAGGCACTCTCTGGCCTTGAGATCAATACCATCAAAATACCACAACACCAAATCTCTAATCTTTAACAAAGCTTGTATCCTTAGCTTTCAATCATATCGCTGAACTGATGTTTAATGATGAGATTCCAAAATAAGGAGAACTAAATATGTGCTTGGCATCTTAGCTGGTAGTCTTCCACTCTGCCTTCTGAAAGGAACCCCCTTTACCATGTCTTTTAAGGGCGCCCCTGAGTCGGGCATGCCATGTGCCATGTTTAGCTGTGAACTAGGCCCTAGATTTTTCTGCGTCCATCAGTTAATCATAGGACCCTTCAAGAAGTGAACTGATGGAGAGGCATCAGTGCAAATATATATACCCCATTGTAGTCTTGGCCACTGTGTATATAATTTACTTGTACCTTTTAGATTTTCTCAGGTGCAATTATGAATCCATAGTACAGTGGATTGCTAGTGTGCTCTACCCCTCAGAAGTGTGACTCAGTGGGAATCTCAGATCTCGCACCTACTTGGTGTGCCCTGTCCAGACATTCAGTCTCCACTAGGTCCCAGTTGCACACCAGCAGTCACTTTCCCAATGGTGAATAGTTTATAGTGTAAAGACATAGCCTTGCTCCAAAGCCCTAACGATCTCTGCTTTGGCTCTTCTATTACGACTTGTCAGAGGCTTTATACAGCATCCTTATTCATTGGATCTTATGTGCCGTATGGCCTAATCACTAGGCCATAGTCTAGACTCAAAGCTAGTAGTCATCTGTGTCATAATAAAGGGGTGAGAACAATATTACCAAACGCAGCATGGAGAGTGCTGTCAAAATCCAAATGCTATGCCATTTCTTAATGATAGAGTGTAAAAGAGGAACAACTTATTCTTTCTCTTAGAGAGAATGCCTTGGCATGCCCTGAAATACTATAATCCTCTAAACCGCACTCTAAAACCTCACACATTTTTCTCTCTTATGCTCTGGCATGTATGAGTCTTGTTAGGTATCTAGACTATGTATAAATTGCTGCTTACCACATCCAGTTAGCAAGATGTCATCAATAGCGTTGATCACTAGGATGTCCTACAGACTCTCAAGATGTTAAAATTCCCTTTGGACTATATTGTGACAAAGAGCAGGAGGGTTAACATAGGCCTGGAGCAAGGCAGAAAAATGGCCTACTGTATTCCTATGTAAATTCAAACTACTTTGCTTTTCCTTGCTAATGTGGATATGTAAGAACGTATTCACTAAACCAATTACCAAGTGCCAGAGGTTATATTGATCTATTCCAGTAAAAATCCCTCATTCAGCACAATAGCTGTGCTTTGAGCTTCTACTTATTTTAGAAAATGGTAAATTTTCACACGAAAACACTCTTGATGCCATTTATCCAATCCTGCTTACAATGTAGACAGAAAAACCTTTGTTACCTACTGTGCACCAGAGCATTCTCACAAGACTAAGGATTTTCTAAAGTATTTTGTCTTTGGAACACTGCCATAAAGCAAATTTCACCCAGAAATCTAATATATACAACAGGTAAGGGTGGCGCTACTCAGCTTAAATTGGAGATAAGGCCAGCTCCACCCTGGCAGTTACTTGGTGGGAATCTAAGGCTCTGAGAAATACAACTAGAAACCACCGCCTAGAAGGCACAGAGAATCAAAGACCCTTAATATAAGTAGGTCAAGATCGTCCAGGATAGCCAACTACTCAGCATGTGAATCTCTTCCACCACATACCCTACAAATAGTTATCTAACCTCTGCATGAACCATTCTAGGAAGTCAATATTCCTACAGAATTGAATTCCACTCCTGCACAAGGCTTAATGTCCCTTCATTCTAATGAGCCAGTATTTAAAGCAGCACAATTTTCAATCTTAACCAATGTTCTAGAGATGTCACTGTGATATGGTTCACACGGTTGGCCCTTGCTGTCTTTTGAAGTGATAAGGATGAAGGTATTATGGCTGTAATTTATAGCTCTGGAAAGCGTTATGGGTTGAATTGTGCCCTCCCCACCAAAACAATTAAATTGAGGTCCTAACCCCCAGTACCTGTGAATGCGACCTTATTTTGGAAATAGGGTCTTTGCAGATGTAATAAAGTTAAGATGAAGTCATACTCTAGTCAAGTGGGTCCCTAATTCAATATACATGGTGTCTTTATAAGACAGCTATGTGAAGATATAAGTGGAGAATGCCATGTTAAGACAGAGGCAGAGATTAGAGGAATGCATCTACAAGCTGAGGAACATTAAGGATTTCTGACCATCATTGGAAGCTAAGAAAGAGGCATGGAAGAGATTTTTCCTCAGAGCCCTCACAAGGAAATCACACTGCCGGCACCTTGATTTTGAACTTTTAGCCTCTAGAATTATGACATAATAAATGTCTGTTGTTTTAAGCTACTCAATTTGTGGTGCTTTGTTATGGTAACTCTAAGAAACTAATACGGAAAGTTATATATAGTCTTTCTACCTTGGTACTTAAAAGAATGAATTGAGGAATTATATCCAAGGGATAGAGACAGACTTGGAATTTGAAAGATTTGGACTTACATGCTAGTCATATTACCTATTAGCTGCATGATTCTGGACAAATACCTTGATTCCCTAAATCTCACATTATGTATATATAAAATTGGAATTATAATAATAGCGCCTACTTTTTAGAACTTTTGTGGTATTAAATGAGTCAATGCATATAATATGGTTAACATGTAGTAAGTACTCAACAAATATTAGGTATTATTATTATTACTATAAAACCCTCGTATTCCAAAGAAAGATGGGAAATATCTAATCTGACATTGACTTATTTATTCCATAAATATTTGTTTATAGGCTTTTATGTTCCAGGAACTATATTAGGAGTTTGGAGCACAATAGAGAATATCAGATAATATACCTGCCATTAATGGAGATTACATTCAATTTGAAAGAAACATTAAATTTCTAGCAAGTCAGTCAAAGGAAGAAGGTTAATTACAGATAATAAATGCTGTGAAAAAATAAAACCTCTGTGAGGTGAAAGGAATGGAGCTGGGAATAGGGAGAAGGCAGTTATTTTAGAAAAGAGGATGCTGAAGACTTGCCTATCCTGAGAAAACATTTTAACTTATTAATGTTGAATGCATTTAAATGTGTTTAATGTGATGGATTTAATGTTTAAAAAGTGATTTCATGTGGTTTGGAAAATATGATTTGCATGGGTCCATGTCCCAAATGAAAATATTTTCTGTTCAAAATGAAAAAAATATGACTAGAAGAAGGAACTTTAAGGTGGAGATAAGAATGGATGTGTTAGGAATGAGATAACAGGTGATATGAGACAACAATAAATAAATGGGGCGTTATAATCATTCCTCTCCCTCTGCTTAGGAAAATCGGCTTTGGCTGTGCTTGCTGTGTGCCTTCCATCCCACTGAGGAGAGCTCTGCTATTTTTAGGCTAGTAGGATTTGGTAGTATCAAACTGAGAGAATGAGGGAATAGCAAAAGCACAAAAGCCACCCAGGTTTTATCTTTGAGAAAAGCTCTCAGAGAAGATAAGCCATCTCCCTAAGACTAATTCAAATGGTGGGAGTCGCATGGACTGTATGTCATGAGTGAGCATGAGAGCATGGTATGTAGATGAGGTGAGGTGAAGGTAGAGGCAGAAATGAATCAGTAAGGAAGCTGGAAATTTCTTCCCAGGAGTTAGAAGCATACACAGAATGGAAAAGACAGATTGTAATAAGATTTGCCATGAGCTAAGTACTTAAAAATGTTTTGGGGCTTTTAAGAAAAGCAAGTAAAGATATGTATTATTGTCTGGGATGTGTTTGCTTAAACTCATCATAAACTATGGGCTGGAACTTCATGGATTATAGCATCAAGAAGCCTCATCAGTGCTTCCTCCACTTGACCCCGTTCGTCTGTTCAGATGATGGTCTGAGTTATCTCTGGGCTGCCCAACACCTCTCCTGAAGCCAAGGAAATGATAGCCCCTTAGAATTTAAGAAATCTCATAGTTCATCAAATAAGTACAGGAGAAAATAAGTTTCCTCTGTGCTGAAGTATAGATGAACCAGTTATCTCAGAGCTGCTATTGGGAATCTGTCCCGCTTTAGGAGTTTCTAGTTTGCCAGATTTAACTCCTATCTGGGGCTCTTGGATGCCTGGGATCTGAAAAACCTCTTTCATAATCTTGGCTCCTATTTTTGCAGAAGAACATTTCTATCCTGCACCCAGACTATTGCCTGGGGCTTGGACTTGCTTGTTCATCTCAACTCTTTGGCTCACCTTCTTCCTTTTTATGAATCTTCATTTTTGTTTGCCCTCGCTTGTATGTGATTCCTGGAATAACCTAAAATTACCTGAGACTCCATCTGAAATTTATGTTTTCCCTGATCTACATATCTGAAACCCCATGCCTCAACCATTTTCCAGAGTAGCTGACAATTGATTCTTAACATCTTGACTGGATATGCTGAATCCTCTTGAAACTTGATCTTTAACTGTTGACTTTCTCAAAGGGTCCCCAGTTCTGTATCCTCTTTTCTACCTCCTCATTAACTCCTGGGTTGGCCTTGGACCTTAAGCCTTAGTCCTCTTTGCTTTACATATGGTGCTGTCAAATGATACACCCCAACCCAATATGTTTGAATCATACAGGTCATCTACCGAAACACAACTGTACAAAGTTGGAAATAAGCAAGGGAAAGTCAAAAGTGATTTTTTTCAAGCCATTATTGATATTCAAAGGGCTTTGAAGATGAAAAATAAGTACTGTTCTTCATAAGTACTAAATCAACTTTATTGCAAACTTACATTTCTTCAGAATGTCTGTACCTTTATCATCCTACATAAATTTCTATACTTAGAAGATGATTGAGTATAGGAAAATTGAATTCATCAATTGGGATTAAAGAGCCTTAAAATTCTTGTCTATTGGGTTACTAAAACCATTTGAACAAATAACCAATTAAACTATGCTTGAAATCCTCATATGATTTCTTACCCATAAGATCAAAGATGTTCCTTTTAAGAGGTACTTATAATTAAATTGTATATATTAGTATCACTGTCATTTAACTCATGAGACAGCTCTTTCTTCAGCATATTCTCTGATTATTTTCCTATTTCCACTCTATCCTCCTTTACTTTCATAAAGTATATTTATTTTATGAGCATGTATACACTGTCTCTTTTAACCTTTTGTCCTTCACAAATCTTGTGTACCAATGATATTCATATCTTTATTATAATATTCACTTTTAAAATTATTTTCTATTCCCATACCACTCCCATCATTTTTTTTCACATTTCTTTGATGTGTTTCGATGCATTTCGTTCCTGAAATCGAATGTAAGATGAATCTGAAACCATTATATTTGGTTATCAAGCATCTGGTAGCATCTTTGCCCTTGGCCTTTGTCCAGAGCACACAGGCTTTTTTTATATAGGCAACCTCATTCCTTCCTGGTGCGCTAATAGGTAATCTGTATAGAACTTCATCAAATTTCACACTTGGGCTAAGTTAGAAAGCTGAGTTTCCAAGTCAGTGTCTTCACTGTCTACAGAGTAAGATGGTGAGAAGCATCCTGTGCTGGGACTCTGTCCGCTCTTTAGTAAATTGCATCCAAGGATAAAGAGGACATCTTGCTTGCTGATAAAACACATTCTTTATTCTCTTTTCCCTACAATATACTGGTTAACACTATAGGGCATAAATCATCATATACCTAATATAATAAATGCATAATTAGACACAGAAGGCCAAAAAATAAGCCTTTACAAAGAACATTATTTTATAACATAAAGGAGAGATAGATTCCCAAACAATGAACAAAGCTTTCTGTTCTGCAGGGAAACACAACTGGCAACAGCATTAAAAAACTGAATATCGGGAGGAATTTGTTCCTACTATTAAATGTGAGGTGATTTACTTATGATGTCATTTACAACAACCCCTGTGAGAATGGTACAATTATTCCCATTTAATAGCTGAAACTGAGAACCAGAAAGTGACTTATCAAGTCAGAGGTGGAACCTGGATTCAAACAAAGTCTGTTAAATCTAATGGCTCTTGTGTCATTAAACTGCAGCCCACTGCTAGTAGAATTTTTCAAATAAAGTTAGCATTACAATTTTCATCTTTTAGAAAGCAAAGGTACAAGTGTTGCTTAGGAATTTTACATAATTAAGCAAGGTTTCCAAGAGTTATGATCATAAGGCATGAGTTTCATAGACATAATATTAATATATTATCATAGGGACATATTTGCATATATTATATGATAAACACATATACTATATATTATATACTATATATTATGTATATATACACATATAATATGTTAATGTTACTGAACCAGGTTCATTTTTGCCCACAGCCCAGAAAGCCAAACATGGAGACCATGAGATTGCAGCAGAGAGAGGGTTTACTCACAAGGCAGCCATGCGAGGAAGCAAGAGCATGAGCCTCAAATCCACTTCCCCGAAAATAGGGACTCAGGCTTATTTATAGGGTAGGGGGCAAGGTGGTCTGAAATGTGGAGAGAGGTGATTGGAAGGGAGGAGAGGTGAGGCTATTGATGATCTGTGCAAGTGTAGTCAGACTTCCTGCCTCTTCATAGGACCCATGTTGACAAAATGGCGGCATTAGCATGATCTGAGGGTGGAGTTTTTAGCCTGTTGACATCAAAAGGCCGCCTATAGGACATCTGCACTGGCCCAGTTGATGAGTTGATGATCTCAACCAACCTGAAGTGGACAAGGAGTTCTAATCCCTGAAAAACAGCTCACACACCCATTACCATGGTGACCCAGGCTCCAGGGAGATGTTATCTATAGGAGCCTAGTAGAGTCAGATAGCATATTGCCTGAGCAGCACAGTTAACAATGGGTAGGTTAAACAGCTAAAAGCTGTAATCAGTAATAGCATAAAGGAAGAAACTTTAGTACCTAGATACTTAATCATCAAAGGCTGTTTGCCAGTTTCATTAATATTATGTCTTTGAAACCTAAGCCTTATAATTGTAACTCTTAGACAATCTTGCTTATTATACACTAAAAAGTTTTGTTCTTACAGCTTCTTCACCTCCTGATACATAGTTTTATTCAGTAAACACATTTTCCTCAATCTAAACACAAAATATTTTTAATGGGATTAATTTTGAATAGTTTACTCTTATGATTCTCTGGGGTAATTCTTTGCTATTTGCTTTTCCTTAAGTTTTTAAGCTATTTATATTATCATCTTCATTTAGGTGTCTTGAGTCACATATATTTCAAACTAACAAATCATTAAATATAAAGTTATATCAGATGGGGAGATGAAAATAAGGAGAGCAATCAAGAAACTTATGTCTATGTGGCACTCCTGCCATCTTGTGGGTTTTCTGTGTCCATAGACTTAATTTAACTTTTTTTTTTTAAGGAATCTTTTTTTTAAAGATTTTATTTTTTTTTCCTTTTTCTCCCCAAAGCCTCTTTATAGCTATACTTATAGTTGTATCTAGTTTTATGCCAATACTTAGACTTTTCATGAAGAAGAGAGAGAAATAACAAATGATATACAAATGGGACTAAATGATAAGAATAGATGAATCTGGGTAATATTCTATTCTTATTCATGTAATTTTTCTTTAAATTTCAAATTATTTGCAAGTAAACAATCCCCCTCCCTCTTTTTAGACACTACTCCAACCATTAGCCCTCTCCCTCTGCGTCATGTCTTTCTCTCTCTACTGAGTCAGTTTGAAAGGCCTCTCAAAACCTCACATCTCCCTCCAGCTATTACATACTTTCTCCTTGATCTTTGCCAGAAAAATTCCTTTAGCAGAGCGTCTATCTTTGTTGTTTCCATTAATTTCCCCTCATTCTACCTTAAAACATTAGCTCAAGAATAAAATAATTAATAATTAAAACTAAACTCTTGATCTTCCTTTCCAAACTTACTCTTCCAACAGTCTTCCCGTCTAATTAATGGGAACTCCATTATCCTATTTGGCCAAAATCTTCTGCACGTATATTGCCTTTCTCTTTTTCTCACAAAGCACATCAGTCTACCAGTAAACAGATGTTATTTGTTCTAAAATCAAAATATATCCAGAATCTTGACTTCTCATCTCTCCCACTATAATCTTTCTACCTCAACCACCTATCACTTGGGTTACTTCAATAATAGCCTTCCAACTGTCTCCTAATCTCCACTCTTGCTTCTCTGGAATTTATTCTCAGCACGGTATCCAGAGCAATTATTTTAAATAGTCAGACTGGTTACTGCTGTGTTTAATACCTTTAATGGCTTCACTTTGGAAGTCCCAAGGTCCTTACAAAAGCCTATAAAGCCCTTTATGATCCAGTCATCTCGCCACACTCTTCCTCCACTCACACCCTCCTCTGTTACTTATCTCATGACTTAAATCCCTGACCTCCATGAGTTCCACTCTCTGTTCCAGCCTCACTGGCCGACTCACTGTTCTTCAAACATACCAGCACACTCCTGCCTCATTGCCTTTGGCCTTCCTTTACCCTTGATGAAATCATCTCTCCCTGAAGATTTGCATGGATGCATTTTTTAAAAATTTTTACTCAAATATAATCTTTGTGGCAACCGAGTTTAAATTCATGACCACTGCATCATATACTTCAGACATTCTATCTCGCTTACCCTACTTTATTTGGTTTTCCTTATAATACTCCAAGACAGGCTGCATATTTACTTGCAATTTGTTTATATCTATCTGCCTTATATTTAAGATGTAAGCTCTTTGTGGGCCAAGAGTTTGTCTTTCTGGTTAGTCTAGAACAGTGACCGGCTCATTATAAGTGGTCAATAAATATGCCTACAATGAGTAGTCAAATCCTTCAAAAACAATTTTCTAAGTTGTCTTTTCTAACTATTGATATTGAGATAAGTAACTGCTCATTTATTGTACAGTTGATTAAAAGTAGATCCATATGCTACAAAAAAATGGGTGTATGGTAGTAAAGATGATATTTTTCTCACAAAACTTAAAGAATCTAACCAATGTCAATTGCAATAAAAAATATAAGCAATATTTAAAGTTAAGTTTCACTAAACATCATGACCCTATGTGTCTTATTTTTTCCTTTATATCTTCAATTTTTCTTAATAGCCTGCTTTGTACAATGCTGATTCATTCCGGAAATATTTAGAGTTGACCAAGATGGCCTCAATGTTCTCCTCTGCTTGACTAACTTTAGATAGACTTCTTCTTGTCTCTAGGCCCCTGACATCCCTTTTCTTAGAGTATTTACTTTAGAAAATATGTCAATTCTTTTTCTGCTCCCTTGAGGTATGAATCTTTTACAAAGCTTCTTGGCTAGTTTTATAATCCAGGACTGTCTTTCTCAAGGATCTGGGAGCCACCTCTTTGAAACATAACTATCAAGGAAGATAGGGCCCCCATCTTCCAGTCTGTAGGATGATAAAAGCTTAACTTCACTCAAAGTTGTAAAAATTACCCCCTGAAAATAGGAGAAAGTTTACTTTTTCTTTGGGTAAAGCCAATTAGCAAACAAAGAAGCCCTAAGATACCCCCTGCTCCTCACCCCTAGCTCTTGAAAACTCTCCTGCCCTTTGTTTCAGCAGAGCTGAGTGCCAGCACCTGGTCTGCCCTCTCTCCCCAGTTGCTGGCAATAATATTGGAATGAAATCAATTTCTATTTGTTCATTTTGTCTGGTGTGATTTTTTTCTTTAACAAATATACTTTGCGCCTGGTAGGTATTCAATATAAGTAATCTTTACATATATGGCAGAAAAATGTCAGAATAGAAAATAATTTTAAAAAATTTTGACTTTTTCCCAGAAAAAAAATTTCATTAAAGAGTTCCTAATGCCAATTTTTTCAAGGAAAATATACCACAAAACTCACTTGGTGGGCAGTGAAACCAAAACTATATAATCCTCTCTGTAATATAATCCATCACACAAATCCTAATTTACTAGGGTTTGACAAATAAAAATGGCAAGTAATAGGATATATTGGAATATATGAGGAAGCCATTTTGTATAAACCTAATTCGGCCTGACCTTGTCTTTCCAAAAGGGCCTGACCGAGGCCATTGAGCATGCGTTGCATATCTGCTTTAGACATTCCCTATGGCAAGAGCAAAAGGCCCTTGAGATAAAGGTGCAACTTCCCTCCCCCTCCGAATGTTGGCGTCTCCTTGAGGATTAAGTATCTTTCCTTAGGCTAGTAACTGATTGCTGTGCTCACCTGTGGCGGCCCAGCTCGAGACAATAGACTTGCCTCCTGCTACGCCCACCAAGACAGCAGACCCACTACCTGCTGTGTCCATCAAGTGCTGTGCCGACAGGGCAATCTTGTGACTATTGTGGGAGGGACATTTCAATCATATGTGAAACACCCTCTTTGAGGGTATATAACCACACTGTGTACCCCCACTTCTTTGGAGTGCTCTGTTCCTTTGTGGAAAGACTCTCCCGGGTTATAATCCTAAAATTTCAGCTCAGAATAAACTCACCCAAATTTTCATTTATAGATTGGTTATGGATTATTTTCGTCAACAGTTTTCATAGTTAAATGTACAAAGTTCATATTTTGCATGCTGGGAAACTTTATTAATTTGACTACAATAAATCAGAAAGTAAAATAATACATATATTTAGCCATAGAATTACTGCTCTTATCCAAAGTAATATTGGGGTTAGATTTAGAATCATCTGATTAACTGATGAAAAATTATAAGACTGACTTAAAAATTGATATAAATATACCATTTCCTATTTCACCACACACCTAATTTTGCCTATTATAAAATTTATATGTAAAAATTTGTACCAGCACCACACAATATTACTTAACTCATTGATTTAAATATAAACAATACTAGGCACTTAGTACATGGAGACATTATTCATTTCTTATTCTGTCCCCCTAAAAAGGATATATTGGAGTCCTAACCTCCAGGATCTCAGAATGTAACCTTATTTACCTCTTTACAGAGGTAATCATGTTTGAATAAAGCCATTAGAATGACCCCTGATTCAACATGCCTGGTGTCCTTATGAAAACAGGAAATTTGGAAACAGAGGTAGACACACATACAGGGAAAATGATGTGAAGAGACGAAAGGAGAAGATTGTTATCCACAAGCTGGGGATGGAGACCTCAAGCAGATCCTTGCTCACAGCCCTCAGAAGGAGCCAGCCCTGCCAACAGTGACTTTGGACTTTGAACCTCCAGAACTGTGAGACAGTAAATTCCTGTTGTTAAGGCCATGTAATTTATGGAACTTTGTTATGGTTGACTTCACAAACTAATACATTATTCTTGGCAGACAAAACCATTTTAAATACTAAATATGATTATATCTTATTTAAAATTCAGTTGGAATTAAAATGGCTAATCACAGGTGAAAAAGAGTGTTTTGGGGAAATTATTCTCCACTTGATTATTTCCTGTTGTTGAGGGTTTAGCTAAACTACTCCATAATATTGCTGCCTCATATTCATTTTGTGTGGTTGAGGCCAGCGGGAGCCTGGAAGTGACCCTAGCCCTCCCCCGAGCACGTGGCCTAGATAACAGCCCTGCAATTACAAGTAAATATAATTTCCTGATATGTCTCCCCAGCCACCCTGTGATAAGCATCTGCCCCCACCTCACAAGACCTTCCGCTTGTACGTCCCTTGGGTAAGACCTCCCTCACCAAGCTTTCAAAAACTTGGCTATTTTGGTTGGAATTGGCCAATTCAGTCTTCACCCAGGAACCTGAAAGCATTCAACCTGCAGACCTGATAAAGGCAGGTACCCCAGGTCCTGTGGTGCTCTCTGCCTGTACTCTTGTTTTGACCTCCCTGTGTGGCCCCTTAAGGTGTGCCAGGTATCTCCTCCACATTCTGTGAGTAATAAACTTCACTATTTCACTTTCCTTTGCTGTCTTTGGTTAACCTTGCCTCACAGAAGTAGATCTCAGGGTGTAGCAGTAGACCCTGGGATCTATTTAACAAAGTTACAACACTTATCAATTGAAAAAATTTTACTTAAAATGATTTATTTTTAAATTTCTGAAATTGACATAATTAGTCATTATTCATAAAAATAGAAATCATCCAGTCCCATATGCCATAATCTATGTTTGACATCTAGAAAGTGCTAGATTATATGTGATGTGGATCAAGGCTGCCCCAGGGAGAGAAGCCCAAGGCATCCTGGCCTAGGTGCCCATCTATATGACCTGATTCATATCTAAAGTTATACGACCACACAATAACCAGACCCTGCCTGCACTGATACTATTTAATGACTTTTTACATCATCTTTCCTTTGTCTAGTAAAAATAAGTCACGTACCCATGCCTTATAAATTTAGCTCTAATCCTCAACTCATTGCAGCTCTTCACTGCCCATTGGTCCTGTCCCCATGCCCGCAACCCTTCACTCTCCATAGGTCCTGTCCCCATGCCTGCAGCTCTTCACTGCCCATGGATCCTGTCCCAATGCCTGTGGCCCTTCACTGTCCATGGGTCATGTCCCCATGCTATTCTCTGATTAAAAGAGCACTACTGCCAGATCTTGAGAGTCTAAGAAATCTTTCTTTCAACTCCTTAGCTAGCCGAGCCCACATCATATTTAGCTATGTTGAAGAAGTTTTTTCCAAGTTTCCTCATTTTTTAAATTTGGCACTTAATGAATTTAGCCATATAGAAGTGAATTTTCTAGCTTATTATTGGTGATCGTTTTGTGGAAAGTAGAAAGTACTTGTATTCTGTATGAAATTCCATTGATAGCTGGACAATTGAGCAGCTCAGGCACTGTTTTACCACCTTTTCTCTCTCTCTCTTGTTTCTTCATCCATCGTCAATATAAACTCCATTGGGATTCATTTTAAAATTTTTCATTTATATATTTATCTCTCAACCTATCCCTCTAACCCTACAATCTTCACTTCCCTTTATATTGCATTCACTCTCATTCAACTATTTGATTTTGATGCTCAAATTCTCTGAAATGAATAATTTCTTCATATTTCATGATGTGATATCGTACCAGTGCATGTACAACCTTAAACTAATATTTCCATTTTAAGTCTATAATACTGTAAGTGCCCAGATTATTTCCCATACATTTTTATTTCTTATTCCCTTAAGGTGTTAATCATTTCCAAATGTCTACTCCTCCCAGCTTTCCCTGTTAGATTTTTATTGTGATTTATTTATTAAATTGCTATTGGCCATAAATTAATTTTATATTGCTTTCACAGAAGGAATACACAAGAAAAAATGTTATAAACCTATTTTTAGGGTATCATGTTTAAACCTGAAGGTGAGACCTTTCACTCAAATAACTTATAACTTGTCACCTTGGAGGTCTGACTCCATGAGCTTTTGTTTATTTCTGCTACTGCAGATTTGAAGTGTAAGCAGGACTTTAAAATGGGCAAAAACATTTGTAAAAGAAGATTAATTGAAGTTCTGTCTGTATCACTCATCCAGGTTATTTGTGCTTTTCGTGTCTTAGAGCTATTTAACAACTCTGTAAATTGTAGAAAACTGATAATAATACAAATGGGTTTCATCCATAGAAATGCTAAGCAGTTGCATCCAGTGAAATGCAATTGATTATAGCCTTGTGGATAGTCCAGTTTTTGTTTATATTTGTAAATTCATTTCAGCATCCCCTCACTGCACACAAATATGTGAACTATTTAATTTTGTTTGAACTAGTTGTAGCATCCTACTGATTTCCTTATTAGTTCGTGAATTAACTAAAATCATTGACAACTTCATTTCATATTTGTCTGAGATTCATGATTATGCTCTCTTTTTTAAAGCATTCTTTAAAAGACAGTAAAGAAAGGCAATGCATTGCCTAAGGTTAAGACAAGTCGCTTTGCCCTGAGGAAAGATGTTAGCCAAACACTGTTTAAAGCCTCCTCCATAATTCAGGTATTACCGGTTCCCTTCTCCTCGTGTTCTCTACCCTGTGCCAAAACGGAAGCAGATCTCAATTCTATCACTGTTAGGGGGAACAATTTCAAACACTTTCAACATTTGGAGTGTGTGTGTGTATGCTTTTAGATATTACTGAAAATTATTGGGAGACCTAAAAGAGTATTTTAGAACAAATAACCCAATTACACAATCTAGTGAAAGCTCAGTCAACCTTCCTGTCTTTGCCAAAAATCTCTACTGAAATCATTCTAGGAAGTCATCTTTCCTTTCTTATCGCTCCCACAAAGCAATCGGCTCTGCCCAAGAATTTTCTCACATTCGCCTAGAATTTTCTCACATTCGCCTCCATCGAATGCTTTCAGCCTTTGTTATATAGCTGCCTCTTTCAGCCAGAAAAGCCAGAAAACTTGGAGCCAGCCCAATCTGCAAACTTTGGAGGCTGCTTGCATCCCATTGAGAGCTTATGTAAGCATCTTCCAACAAACATGCAGTGTTCCTTATAGTGCAAGAATTCTTTGCAGTTTACTTTACAGCAATTAACTTTAACCAGATTCATCCTTAGTTTTTATGATGGTTACTCCATTATTCACGTCAATAGCATTTATTGCAGAAGCCACACAAATACATGTCACTCAGTCGGGTTTGAAGAAATGACTTAACTTCTGAAAGCAACAGAATGGTTGTTACACTAACATTTAACATTTATATTTTTCGTAAGGATATTTATATGGACTCTTTTTATAGAATTCAACAAAATATTTCCATTTAGTGGGTGAAGAGTGTTATCAAGAAATCATCCTGTCCTCTCTCCTTTGCTCTACTGCGGCCCCTGCTCCATTCAATGTCTGAGAGTTGTCAATTCTGGCTTTCAAACATCTCATAAAAACTACTCATTTCTCCCTTCCTCCTGACACTGCACTAAATCAGGCCATCTGGATTTTGTTACCTGGTCTCCTGTGAACACCCCCCTTACGCTTCACTTTCTCTTGCCAATGATTTCCCAGGTTCTAGTCTTCTCAAACACGTAGTCCAGACTCATTATTTTATATACAAGGCCTTTCTTGTCCTCTTGTCCAACTATTCATAAATGACATCTAATGTACCCATCAGTTTTCAGAGCAGTCTGCAGTCAACTCACCATGCGGTCACTTTCAGATCACTCAGGTCAGGACATGATGCCCATCTTATATAGCGGTCTTCATAAACTGATAAGTTAATCTCAGTGTTTAACTTCAGCCATCTCCCACTTCTACGTTTCCTTATCTTACTGCTTTACCTATCCTTCTCTAGATACTCTCACACCAGAAGTGTCACTAGGCTCCTCTAGGTAGCAAATGTTGAAAAGAAGTTAGAAGTAACATCCATGAAAGCTAAAAGAAATAGGAAGCAGAAGTGGCCAGATAAAGGGACCAGACCACAATGGAGATCAGAAACCTTTGAAAGGGAAGGGAATGAAGATGATTGTGCAGAGAGAAGCTCAGACTGTGAAGCAGATCTGACAAAGTACAAGACAGTCCAGGTACGAAGTCCAGAGCAAAGGTTACCCATTGGAGGAGTCCTGTATTGAGTAAAAATGGCCAAACCATAGTTTTTCCACCACACCTAGTCTTGATGTGGGCTGCCCAGGTGAAGTGTGATCTTTGCTTGAAAACTAAGGTAGATCCCTAAGGTGCTAACAATGTCAGATAGCTGTACTCATGCAGGCTGAAGAGCAAGCTCCATTGGAGAAAGATCCCAATGGCACACCCCCTGGCACCATAGCAGGTCAGCCTTAGACTTCTGTTTTAGATGATCTGGTACATTGTTTGAATTCATTCTCCTCTGTAGCTCTGCTCAGTATGTTGCATGGCTCATTCCAAAATTCTGTGTCTCAAGTCTATAGAGACATTGTACTCATACTATTCCTACAGATTGGAAGTTCTCTCAATTTACAAATTTTTGTTCACTTGAATGATTACCTGTTTAATGTTGACAAACCAAGAAGCAACCCTTGGGATGATAATATTAACACTTCGGTGTGAAACTAAGTCAAACTATCCACTGATCACCTCCTTTGAGCATCTAAAATTAATCGAATGAAATATACATCTTTGGTAGCCCTATGTGGTAGAGTGTAATACAGTTCAAACTACTCATTATCCATCATTATATATACTCTATTCTAGAGTCCCTCCAGATGGAAATATTACATTTCCCATCCATCAATACCTAGCTTGGACATATGCCTTACTTTGGCCAATGAAATATGAGAGAAAGTAACATGAAATACTTTTGAAGAAATGTTTTAAAAGCTAACACACCCTTTCACTATTTTTCTTTTCCAGAAGACTAACAATGACAGGGGCTCAGATAGGGGTTATCCAACAATAAAAGGAAAAAAAAAAAGCAGATGGGAAAAACAAACAAACAACAAAAACCTCCACAGCTGTCCTGCAATAGACACAGTGTGAGGTAGAAATAAACTTTTGCTTTTTAAGCCATTAACATTTATTGAGTTGTTTGCCACCAAAGATTAACCTAGCCTAAGATTCAATTTGCTTTTGGTCAACTTTGGGGTTTAACTATGCTGTAGCCTTGGGGTGTGTTCTTGAGCTAGTTTCTTTACATCCCATGTCTCATCTGCAAAACAGAATAAGAATGAGACCTATTTCATATGGCTGTCATCATAAACAAATGTGTCCAGACATGTAAAGCACTCAGAAGAATATCTGGACTATTATGAACGCCTACTAGATGTTATCTGTTAGCTGCCACCACCAACACTGCTGCTGTTAGTACTGTGACTCATCCTGTCCCTCCAATCCGGCCCTATCAGAGACATTGGTTCAACCCCAATTTCCCAATTCTACCACTTACTACACTGATCATCTGGCATAATTTCTTTAAACAATTCAGCCTTAGTTTCCCCATATAAATTACTTTATATAAATGTGTCTCTTTTTTGAACAAGTATAAAGTGAAAATTAGTATATCAGACTCCTCTCATGACCAGGTGGGTTCATTTTCCAAATATTTTCATAAATCCATGGCTTCATTTTGGTATTAACATCTAATGATCCATATCTAGCAATTTCTTTACCATTTTTTCCTTTCCTCTTAAAGCAATAAACTTCATCCAAATACTCTCAAACTTTTCAGTTCATCTTTTTTGGATATCTTAATATTGTGCTTTCATAAATTTTCATGCAATCTTCACTCTAAACAGAGCTCAAAATAATTCATTTTAAGCATCAACATTTCTGCTATAAAGGATATTCTACAAAGTTGCATGTTAAGTTGGCAAACACTTAAAAGTAACTGAAAAGATCATAAGTTATAGAGCATTAAGGAAAACTCTTTTTAGAATCTATTCTTCTTACTGTCATGCCATCAAAGATGGAGAATAATGTTCTTCCTAATTTTCTTACCAGGAACAATTAAACAAAAAGACAATCTTTGTTTCTTAGAAATCCTATAAATTTTGTTTCCTTAATTTTTCCATTTTTTTTATTCTTTCCACGTAAAGTATCTTTGATCATCTGTGTGTGACATTGATTTTCATTGCAACCCATTTTCCTGAATTCTATAACCAGTTACCAAAAATAAAGAAAAACAAAACCACATTTTTCAAAACTATATCATTCATCACTGAAAGAAAAGAAAGTAGAAAATTTCATTCTTTTTTTTGAGGAAGATTAACCCTGAGCTAACATCTGCTGCCACTCCTCCTTTTTTTGCTGAGGAAGACTAGCCCTGAGCTAACATCCATGCCCATCTCCCTCTACTTTATATGTGGGATGCCTGCACAGCATGGCTTGACAAGCAGTGCAAAGGTCCACACCTGGGATCCGAACTGGCTAACCCTGGACCACCAAAGCAGAAGGCGTGAACTTAACCATTGTGCCACGGGGCCAGCCTCAGAAGTTTGATTTCCAAGTTAGTTTTTCTGCTAGGCTTTCCATATGTTAAATATTTCTCCATTATTCCATGATTTTCTGACCTCCTTGACTTCAATTTCCCTTCAAATTCAGTCTACCCTCCAACAGTGTCAAAGTTACCTTCATAAGAATTAGATTCTATTGTTTAACTTTCTGGAGTCCAACCTCCATAGACTCTCTAACATTAATAGGCTAACGGTAAAATTACTCCACACTAGCTATTTGCAAAATCTTTCATGAATCCCCCTTTCCATTCGGCTCCTTTGATGCCCCTACTTCTCTTCTTATTCTCTAGCCCCTTCTCAGTCTGCTTTCCTTAGACCTATAAAAATGGACTGCATTTTCTCCACAATTCTGATCTCTCTGCCTATGCTTTTCCTTTTGTACCTTTTCCTACAAAGATCTCAACCGCTTCCGAATTGTTGTTGATTAATACCCATAGGTGTCATCTAGAACCCTGACCACTTGCCCAAATGCCACTTGTTTGTTTTTAATGATCTGGTCAGTATGTCCTCATGAGTGCTCTAACATCACCTCATATTAATCGTGTTTAAAAGAAAATTCATTTCCCACGTATGAACCCCCTTCACCTCTTGCCCCACAAAAATATCATCTTCTCTTCCTGCTTTCCTTATATCCATCATTGGCTGTATTCACATCTTAGTCCTTAGGTTTTATAGTTATTGTAGAATTGTAGAATTGGAAGAAATCTTACAGATCATCCAAGCCATCCCTCAGGATGTGTAAATTTCCTCTACAAATTTGACTTCTGGCCAAAGCAGCTGTGAACTCAGCAATTGTAGGCCAAATTGTGTGTTTACAGACTTTTCTCAGTATGAGATTTCTAGCTTTGTCATGCAAAAGAGTTTAAAGGCAATGACCTGGACTCATCCTTTTCTTTTCTCTTTTCCTTACTACTCTTTTCTGCTTATTTCCAAATTATGTCAATTCAATCTCTACAGTATCCCTCAAAAATAAACCTTCTTTTCATCTTACACCGTCCCCAATTTGGGCCATGCTCATGGATCTCCCCCCGTGCTATTGCTGCACTGCTTCAGGTATAAGAGAAAGAAATCCTGCTAGTGAGCATTCAAGAAAATAATTTGAGAGACTGGAGACAGTGTAACTCATGGAATTTTCTTCCTGGTTGTGTTAGCTCCTTATTGCTGTTGTAACAAATTACCGAGAACTTTGTGTCTTAAAACAACATACATTTTTTATCTCATGCTTTTAGAGGTCAGAAGTTCTAAAGTCAATATGTGCAATGTGTGCTTCTTGAAGGGGCTCTAGTGGAGGGGGAATCCATTTGTTTGCTTTTTCAGCTTCTAGAGGCTGCCTACATGCCTTGGCTCATGGGCACTTCCTCCATCTTCAGTGCCAGCCGTGTAAGGTCTTCAAATGGTCAAGTCTTTCCTTCTCTCTCTAGCTCTTGCTTTCTCTCTCTCTCTCCGGCTTATGAGGGCCAAGTTCGTGAGAAGATGTGCTGTGAACAAGAACTGTGATCTGAACTAATGCAGAAGCTGGAGGCTGTGTCTAAGAGGGCACCAGAGTTTATCACTACCAGTGGCTTTTATGGTTCCAATAGGAGTCTGGGTAAGGTCAATTTTCTGGTAAATGCTGGAACTGCTATTAATCCTGGGATAGAAGTTTTTCCATACTTCACTCTCCCAAAGGAGACTATTATATCCATATAAATAGATGTGTGTGTTATTATTTTCACAAGATCTTTCCAGATATTCTCTTGTCTAATTGGGGATGCAGTATATGATATTTTCTTCCAGTTCTGAATAGATTATAACTCCCTCTAGCGTCCAGGTTTTGTTAGTTTATATGTTTTAATATTATTCTCCTCAGTTTCAACCTTTTCTTCAATCTGGGATGAGAGTTCTGGAAGCCAGACTTTTGGCAAAGCCTTGACAACTGAAATAGACTCTTAATTAACCTCTCTGTCCCTGGTATTCTCCCAATCATTGCATCTTTTATGTCTCCGCTTCTTTAAACTTTCTTGATAAAGTCTTTAATGTCAGTCACTTTCCTTTTTAAAAATATATAAGGGTTTCCCACAGCCAAGCAAATAATATCTAAACTCCCTCTCATTGAATTGAGAACTCTCTGGGATCTGTCCTCAAAACTAACTTTCTGGACTTCACTTCCATATTTCCATAGGCTTCCATAAGCTGCTCATATCTTGTCTCTCAAAAAGGAGACATCAGAGCATTTTAACTTAACCTCTGCTAGTCATTTAGCTCATATTTCCAAAGGTACCATTTGAAAACTGTGTCAAATCCATCATAGGAGGTAAGAGTCTCTGTGCCCTGAAACACAGTCTCCCCATTAGACATAATAATTTCTGTTAATGGAGTTTGATAGGCTGACCACAAATAATTTAAAGCATTTAGGTGGTCAAATCTTGCTCAGGCCATGGGAATCAGGAAAGCACATTTTTAAACTTGTGTATGAAACCTTCATCAGCGATTCATCCCTTCCATGCAGACTTTTGTAGTCAGGTGAGAGGTCCATGCCATCATGACATAGTAACCTAAAAAATACCTTCAGATTCTTAAAAAAGGACTAAATTGCTCTCTAGATGTTATTATAACTGTGGTCTAAATTCTTACATTCACAATTTGAAACTGGTCACTCCTAAAAATAATCAAGCTTCCCGGAAATTTTCAATATTTCCAAAGGTGAAGGGATGACGGAATCTTCCACTATGTTTCTTGGAGATGGGCTGGTCTCTGAGATGAAATTCTTTCGCTGCTCTCTGTAAGTGCTCCTGTATGCAATAGATCTATAAATAAAAATATTAGGTTTATTTTCCCCTTACACAGTTCACGGATCATAGTACATATTGCCAAAGTGTCATTTATGTCCTTATCTCTACTCACTGTTATAACTAGACTTGAACCTGAGAGAATACTGTAGTTGTTTACTTGCCCATGCTATTCATCCAAATGTGTGCCTGGAAAAAAGAAACTCATAGGTGTGAGAAATAATGCTTCAGTTTTTCAGACCATCGCTGAGAGAAAATATCCAGAGTTCATAAAATTCAGGCAACATAAATTAGCAATTTCTCCAGCACCTCCTGTTCCACAATAAGAAGTACTCAGGGGAGTTTGTAAGTGTCCTTGGAAAATAAATAGGAGGTTGGCGATTTTAGCACAAAATCTCTTGTGACTTAGGAAATGTCGTTTAGTTAAAAATAGTATTCAGTGACTGGCCTCAGTGATATATTTATTCTAAACTAATTTAAAATACTTACTTAAATCTGGGGTAAATAGGATAGGCTACATAGTAATTCAGAAGGCCTAAACTCTCTTCTCTAATGTAACCAAAATTCTTTATAGAATCATTGAAACAATTAAGTGAAACTGCAATCCTCTTTAAAATTCTATAAACAAACAAAGCAGGGCAGGAGGGGAGGGAGAGCAAGAAAGAAGGACTTAAAGTGTCATCTTAAATAGCATGCTAATTGTGAGTGGCTTGCTTTATTAATTAAATGGTAACTGACTCAATCAGCAATTATACAGGAATTTTTTGTGTGTAATCCAAGGACTAAATGATTTGACTTGTATTGATCATGTCCAAAGATAAGCTGCTAAGATTATTCTTTCTTTTCATTATTTCCCACTCATCTAGTAAATGGAAACTTATCAGAGGGTTTAATATATGGTTTCCAGGATCAAGACCTAGACTTTGAAATTCATCACAAATATTTTTTTTGTCACTGAGCAATAAGAAATAGTTTGTGGATTGGCACTTGTTTAGATAATTTTGCTAATAGGTAATAAAACTTCATGGTTTACCTGGAGACAATATTTTGATGGCTTTTCCAAAACTTTCGCGCTTCGGAAGAAAAAGATAATATATTGGCAAAACTTTTCTCTTAAAGAATTCCTGACACTGTTGCATTGATAAGAATATTATTGCAAATGTGAAATAAGATGCATTTGCTTATTTAAAAATGCCTTCAGAAAGGAAATATTTTCTTAAAATCAGACATTTCCATCCATAACGTTAAACAGTTGTAAACTCTGTTCAAAAATTCCAAAAATAGAGTTAGAAGAGGATATTTAATAACGATGGAAATATTAAGTCTTGCACATATCATCAATACGATTTGCTAAACTTTTGTATCATAGTTGGGTGACTTCCAAGATGGACAGTTTACTACCTTCTCAATTGTGTAAATAATAAAACAAACAAAAACATATGAATATTTCTTAATTAAGTCAATGATATCTTGATATATTATAAAGAAACTTTCTAAATTTTATGTTTTATCAATAAGTTGTTCACAGTTTGTATTTCTGGATGTGATATTTTAAATCTATTTTATGATATTTATAAATTTCTGTGTCTTGTACCTAAATAAAATAAACTTTAAAGATTTTAAGGAATTATTTATACCAAATCCTCACAACTATTTGGAAAGAAAATATTTTCTTTCTTGAGATTATACCAATAAATTTACTCAATATTGATGTGACTACACAAAATTTTATATGGAAAACATGGCCATAAACATCACAGAATTTGGCCTTTTTATAAGGTAGTTTATATATAAACAAAGTTACTCTTTCCTTGTCTGTCTTAACCTGTGAAGTATTGCAATGAACATACCCCCTCCTATAACTTTTCACCATGTACTAAGAACAAAGATGATTCCTCCCCTTAGAAAAGGTTAACAAACCTTAAATTCCCAGCTAGAAAAAACATTAACTCATAATTGTCAAATTTTGAAGTTTCCACAGATGGCACATCAGAAATAGATTAGGGCAGCTCTTACTTAAATCTTTCACCTAAGTAGTTCTATAAGAAGTTATGGTGTTAACCAAAAGAAGATACAGGTTTCTCACTAAACTTTGTTCCAATGAGTCTCAAAATTCGGTGACAGATTTTCAGTCTGGTTGTTTCCATTAAAAAGTACTGATTTTAGGGGCAAGCCCCATAGTGTAGTGGCTAAGTATGGCACACTCCACTTCATGGCCCATGTTTGAGGGTTCCGATCCCAGGTACAGACCTTTACCACTCCTCAGCCATGCTGTGGCAGTGACCCACAAATAAAGCGGAGGAAGATTGGCACAGATATTAGCTCTGAGCTAATATTCCTCAGGAAATAAAAAAAAGTACTGATTTTAAAAACTAATAACTTAAAACCGCCACACACCCACAAACAAATGATCCACAAAACATTCTTCTTTCCTTCTGAAAGTTTTACAATGCATTGCTATCATTATTATCAAGTTACTATTAAACTTAAATGGCCAACTGAGACAAACAGTTCTGAGACGATCCTTCCACCACTGATTAAGATGGGGTTGACAGGTATTAGGGATAGTACTCATTTAGCCTTCTGAGCTTTCTGAGCAGACTTGGTAACATTGTCAGCTCCAGTAGCCTTCTTGTCCACTGTTTTGATGACACCTTCAACAACTGTCCATCTCATGTCACAAAGAGCAAAACGACCCAGACAAGAATCATCAGAGAAGCTCTCAACACACACGGGCTTGCCAAGAACCATTTTAACTACGGACGCACCACCAGATTTCAAGATTTTGGGGTGATCTTCCAGTTTCTTCCCAGAAGGGTGATAATCTTCTTCAGCTCAGCAAACTTTCAAGCAATTTGAGCTGTGTGACAACCCCACAAAGGTGTATAGCCAGGATTAATTTGGCCTGGACAGTTTAGGATAGTTACCTGAGCCATGAAGCTAGCTGCTTCCATGGGTGGGTCATTTTTGGTGTCACCAGTCACATTGTCATGATGAACATCTTTGACAGATTCATTCTTGATATTGAAGCCCACATTGTCCCCAGCAAGAGCTTCACTCAAAACTTCCTGGTTCATTTCAACAGACTTTATGTAACATTGTCTGGAGCAAAGATCACCACCATGCCACATTTGAGAACACCAGTCTCCATCAGCCCACAGGGACAGTCCTAATACCAACAATTTCATAGATGTTCTGGAGGGGCAGACAAAAGGGCTTCTCAGTTAAATAAGGTGGTGGTTGTATGCAATCCAGTGCTTCAGGTGGCGTGGTTCCACTGCATTGCGATCTTTATCGGTGACTTTCCATACCTTTAATCAAGACATGTTAACACTTGGCTCCAGCATGTTGTCACCATTCCAACCATAAATTGGCACAAATGCTACTGTGTTACAGTTGTATCTAATTTTCTTAATGTAGGTGCTGACTTCCTTAACAATTTCCTTATATCTCTTCTGGCTATAGGGTAGCTCAGTGGAATTCATTTTGTTATCACCAATAGTTAGTTATTTCACACCAAGTGTGTAAGCCAGAAGGGCATGCTTATGGGTCTTCCCATTCATGGAGATACCTACTTCAAATTCACTGACACCAGCACCAACAATCTGGACAGCACATTCAGCCTGAGATACACTATCATCTTGTTTTTGATAAAGTCTCTGTGACCTGAGGCATCAACAGAGGTCACATAGTGTTATCTGGTCTTGCATTTCCACAGGGAGATATCAATGGTGATACCACATTCACGCTCAGCCTTCAGTTTATCCAAGACCCAGGCATCTTTGAAGGAGCCCTTTCCCATCTCAGTAGCCTCCTTCTCAAATTTTTTTGATGGTTCTTTTGTTGATCCCACCACATTTGTAGATCATTGTAGGCCAGTAGTGGTAGACTTGCCAGAATTTACGTGTCCAGTGATGGTGGTGTTGGTATGAATCTTTTTCATTCCAATTTTGAGATTTAGCTGTGGTTTTCATGACACCTGTGTTCAGGTGGCAAAACTGTTATGAAAAAGCTAGAAAGAAAATCTTTACAATCTTTCTGGATTCCACCATGGTCTTCAAATAATGATATGTAACATATGATCTTATGCTTAAAGATAGAGTTAGTTTTTATCTTGTCTCTGGCTGTTCAATTTTGTCTCCAGGGCAGTCTTGGACCATAAACTTAACTTGACCAAGAGAAAGATTAACTATACCAAACAGTAATATTTATTACCTGCTATTTAGAATTCATCCAGTTTCCCCACAAAGTACGCTGTACTAGCTTGTCTACATTGTTATTAAAAATATATACATTGATGTTATGTATTTTTTTTCAGTTTATATAACCCAGTTTTAGCCTCAAAATTGTTCCTAGGCTCCCTTGAGTTCAACGTATCTCGTACGTATTTTGATGGTACTTTTGCCTACTCTGCTTTCCCTTTATGCAGTCCCTCATGAGTCCTTTTAATAGCCAATGCTGTGCAATAGCTGAAGTTGGCACTGTGGGAAGGATAAATGAAATTATCCTTTGATGTATTTTTGGCTCCTGGCCACCCCTGGTTTGAGATCGCACAGGCTGATGGGAAGAGAACATATCAATGGAACCAGTAGATCTAAAGTTGAAGAAATAACGAAATCAATTTTAAACAAATTTTAAAGGGAGAATATTGATTAAGAATTTTGTATTTCGAATTCCTTGGGCTGTTTTAGTGAAAATTAAAAAGATAAATGAAAAATAAATCTGAGGCTGCCAGAGATTCTCTTTGAAATGTAGAGACTTGATTTCAAAAGGGAATCAGGAAGACACACACCCTTTGATCCTAAGTGGAATGCCTCTTCTGATGCTACAAAAATGTTAAGAATGGCAGCATATTTGGATTCATTTTATGATGATACCAAAGCATCCTCTAATTTTATATCTTTAATCAAGTGCTCCTAGTGCTCTGATAAAAGGGACTCCAAATTGCTTGCACTCTTTCTGACCCTGCTGTTGGGAGGGCAGGATAATTTTAGTGAGGCTGTTAGCATTAATGTCATATCCCCCAAATGCAGCTGAATTTTGGGAAAATATTTAACACTATTTCAAAAAGAGAAAAGAAGACTAAAACACTAGAGAGAAGAGCCAAGATGGCGCCGTGAGTAGTCCTCTTTGTCTCTCGCCCGTCGAGTCTACAATCATTTGGACACTTATCGCTTGACAAAGGATATCCAGACAGCATCTCAGGACGTCTGAGACACACACGCGACTATACATCGGAAGGCGGATGGACTTTCCTCCGGGAGGAGGTGGAAATAGGTGAGGGCTCTCCGACCCCGACGGGCAGCCTGGTACCCGCAAGCGGCTTTCTTCCAACGGACACCCCCAGAGGATCCACGCACGTCTAGGGCAGGAGCGAGAACACAACAGAGGAGCGACGCTGGAAACAGGTGACCAGAACCCTACCTAAACCCCCTGCAATTACTCCTAAACGCAGAGGGAAACTTTGGAGTTGCACACCTGAGCCCGCGGGGAGAGTCTCTCCCCGCCATTGGCGGGGGGATCCAGCCTGGTGCTCGGGGCGCCCGGAGGGTCCCAGAGAGAGACACGGAGGGCACGGAGATCTCCTAGCTGCCGTTGCCCGCCCCGTGGGGCTAGGGATTGCCGGAGATCTCGGAGAGGACCAGGGCCGGGGGAACTTTCAAAAGGCCGGTCCTGCGACCCGGAGGGGAAACGCCGGAGCTCCGCCCGGGCAGCAGACAAAACTCTCTGTCTGCCATTAGCAGAGGGGCCACGCCCAGCATTCACGGCTCCGGCAGAGGCCCGGAGAGAATCCTAGAGGGCTGGGCGACCCCCAGCTGCCATTGCCCGCCCCGTGGGGCTAGGGATTGCCGGAGATCTCGGAGAGGACCGGGGCTGGGGGAATTTTCAAAGGCCGGTTCTGCGACCCGGAGGGGAAACGCCGGAGCTCCGCCCGGGCAGCAGACAAAACTCTCTGTCTGCCATTAGCAGAGGGGCCACGCCCAGCGTTCACGGCTCCGGCAGAGGCCAGGAGAGAAGCCCTGAGGGCTGGGCGACCCCCAGGTGCCGTTGCCGCCCCGTGGGGCTAGGGATTGCTGGAGATCTCAGAGAGGACCGGGGCGGGGGGAACTTTCAAAAGGCCGGTCCTGCGACCCGGAGGGGAAACGCCGGAGCTCCGCCCGGGCAGCAGACAAAACTCTCTGTCTGCCATTAGCAGAGGGGCCACGCTGAGCATTCACGGCTCCGGCAGAGGCCGGGAGAGAATCCCAGAGGGATGGGCGACCCCCAGCTGCCGTTGCCCGCCCCGTGGGGCTAGGGATTG